>NC_042991.1:35407140-35409640 GCF_901001165.1 Salmo trutta
TAGTTAAATAATACTGTCCTCACACACTGGCTGAGGAGGTGTGTATTTGTGATGTGGTTTTCAGTACTGGCCAGAAATACTGTAGCTCAGAGGACTAGAGCGTTCCCTCGTCGTCTCGTCTCCTCGTCTCCTCGTCTCCTCCCACAGTGTCTGAGCTGACTTCACTCTGGGAGTGGTAGGAAGACAGAGAGAGTTATGTTTACCCAGATAGCCTCAGTGTCTGTACAGTACATCTCTTCAGCTGAGGCCTCAGAACATAGACCACACTAACTGTAACAGCCCCTGTGGAAGCTGGAATTGCCCCTCCCTTTCTCCTTCTCTCCTCCCTCTCCTTCTCTCCTCCCTCTCCCTCTTTCCTCCTTCTCTCCTCCCTCTCCTCTCTCCTCCCTCTCCCTCTTTCCTCCTTCTCTCCTCCCTCTCCCTCTCTCCTCCCTCTCTCTTCCCTCTCCCTCTCCTTCTCTCTTCCCTCTCCCTCTCCCTCTCCTTCTCTCTTCCCTCTCCCTCTCCTTCTCTCTTCCCTCTCCCTCTCTCCTCTTCCACTCCTCCCTCTCTCCACCTCTCCCTCTCTCCACCTCTCCCTCTCTCCACCTCTCCCTCTCTCCACCTATCCTCCTCTCCTAACCCTGACTCATCTAATGCTACTTCTGTCTACAACTATCCCAATAGACAGACAGACCTGCCTGCTGTTTTCTGTCCAATCACATTCCTCTACTTACAAGGGAACAAACATACAGATCTTCATCTTCACCCGTTTCTATTGGACCAACCAAGTAGAGAGAATGAAGAGCCAGCGATCCAGTTACTTCCTGGGTTAACTAGTTGTCTATGGAATACAGGACATTCTGACCAAGGGATTGTATCTGTACTGCTTTGGACCAGGGCATTGAGAAGCATGTGCTTCTAACATCTGACAGAGAACTTTCCAAGAGTCTGGAAAAATAGGTATTTTGGCAGTTGGAGTTTTGTCCATCCCCCCCTCCCACCATATTGCCCTCCAACTAGTGTCATTGACCAGTAATGTGTTACGCCCGAGTCCAGATACCTTGCACTCTCAAGCTACCCCCCCCCCAACCACACACACACTCTGACCCCCCCAACCACACACACACTCTGACCCCCCCCAAACTGCACTCTGACCCCCCCCCCCCAAATTGCACTCTGACCCCCCCAACCACACACACACTCTGACCCCCCCCAACCACACACACACTCTGACCCCCCCAACCACACACACACTCTGACCCCCCCCAACCACACACACACTCTGACCCCCCCCAACCACACACACACTCTGACCCCCCCCCAAACTGCACTCTGACCCCCCAAACTACACTCTGACCCCCCCAAACTACACTCTGACCCCCCAAACTGCACTCTGACCCCCCCCAAACTACACTCTGACCCCCCTCAGAAACATCCGGCATCCTCAATCCCAGAATCCATTGTAGGTGCTTGTGACACTTTGACCAAACCTGACAGCAAAACGTAATTCCACGTCTGTTAAATAACCAAGTCATCAACAGCAGAGAGATACGATGACCACATGGCTGAAATCAGGACTATATTGCTAATAGAACGGTGTTTTAAAAGCAATAAGCAAGGAACAGAACCAGACTTCATGTTCCTTTTACAAGAGAAGTTCTGAGGGTTTGAAACGTCCGTCTTACTCCGAGCAGAGTTATGGAACAGCGACGGGACGTCTTCAGCTTTTTGGCGTTACGACGCGACGAAGAAAAGAAAGAAGAAAAAGAGCCGATTCTTCTCAAGGAATGTGATTCACTTCTAATGGTTTTAAATCGGGAAACTTTTTTTTTTTGGAGGGGGGGGGGGATTTAATTTATTTCTTTGTATTATAAAAATCAATAAATAAGTTGTTCTTATTGCGTACAGTACAACTGAAGTCGTCAGTGTTTAGTTTTCGCTTAGAAAATGTCATTATTTTATGATCTAAATGGCTTTGATTCTTTCCATTCTTGCTTTTAAAGCCTGACGTTATGGTTTCTACTAGCTCTGGTCCAGGGCATTAGTCCATGTTCCTCCACTCCTGTTAGTAGAGATACTTACACCATGGACCAGAGCTAGCTTCCTATATTATTAATATCTCGTTTCGTGGTGCCAGAGCCTGCTGTTGTGTTGCTTACAGTGCCCTCCAGTGGTGAAAAGTGGAAGTGTCACTCAACATAAAAATAATCAATGTGCTGCCATGATCCATCCTCTGTGAATTAAAACACCTCTCTGTCTCTATAGTCAGAAACGACAGTCTTTTATTCAGTTAAACTCCCACGGATAAAGGAAGAAATGATAACTATGTGATTCAATCTGAAACCCCTCAATGTCAAGCTACTCTTGCTGCAATACAGGTGACTGAGAGCAATAGAATATATATTGTTGTTGTTGTTTGGGTGTGAATGAATGTGTTAGATTGAAACTATCTCCATGTAGTCTGTATTCTTCATCCAATGATAGGGAGACAGAACTTTGGTCCTGGCTTGTATTCTAG
>NC_042991.1:35414640-35527140 GCF_901001165.1 Salmo trutta
CTCCTTGGTACAGTACCAGGCTGTTCTCTCTCTCTCTCCTTGGTACAGTACCAGGCTGTTCTCTCTCTCTCCTTGGTACAGTACCAGGCTGTTCTCTCTCTCTCCTTGGTACAGTACCAGGCTGTTCTCTCTCTCTCCTTGGTACAGTACCAGGCTGTTCTCTCTCTCTCCTTGGTACAGTACCAGGCTGTTCTCTCTCTCTCCTTGGTACAGTACCAGGCTGTTCTCTCTCTCTCCTTGGTACAGTACCAGGCTGTTCTCTCTCTCTCCTTGGTACAGTACCAGGCTGTTCTCTCTCTCTCCTTGGTACAGTACCAGGCTTATTCCTCTATTCTGAATGTTCCGTCACGTTACTCTTCACTTTTTCATCTATTTTCTTTTTACTGTCCCGTTGTTCCTTCTGTCCCGTTGTTCCTTCTGTCCCGTTGTTCCTTCTGTCCCGTTGTTCCTTCTGTCCCGTTGTTCCTTCTGTCCCGTTGTTCCTTCTGTCCCGTTGTTCCTTCTGTCCCGTTGTTCCTTCTGTCCCGTTGTTCCTTCTGTCCCGTTGTTCCTTCTGTCCCGTTGTTCCTTCTGTCCCGTTTGGTTGTTCCTTCTGTCCCGTTGTTCCTTATGTTCTGTTTGGTTGTTCCTTATGTTCTGTTGGGTTTGGTTGTTCCTTCTGTCCCGTTTGGTTGTTCCTTCTGTCCCGTTTGGTTGTTCCTTCTGTCCCGTTTGGTTGTTCCTTCTGTCCCGTTGTTCCTTCTGTCCCGTTTGGTTGTTCCTTCTGTTCGACTGTTCTTTTATTTCTATTAAGACATTTAGAAAACAAGACCAAGAAATTCTGGGAGTGTGAATGTAACAATGTTTTGTAATTATTTTTAGTTTCCAAACGTTTTTTTAAAAAGGATCTTTGCAGACTGTTTTGTACAAATGATTGTTGCGACTGGATAGTATCAAATGTGTATAAAAACCACTCCTGTATGTATGTTATCTAAATGTACTTTATTTCTCTCTGATTACATCCCAAATGGCACCCTATTTCCTATTTAGTGCACTACTTGTTAAAAGTAGCGCACTAGATAGAGAATAGGGTGCCATTTGGTACGTGTCCTCATTGTTGCTGGTACTGTAGTATTTCAGTGGCTTAAGTGGGGGTTTATGGGGGACAGTGTTCTGTTGGAAACATGGGCCCTGATTCTAGTTAAACAAATTACCATGAAGAAATCAAACCGTTTTTGAATTTAATGCACATTTAAAAAATATAAAAAATCTGGTTATTAATGAACAAAGTACTGTTTACATCCAATGTTTGTAAAATGTAGAGGTGTATAAAAGAGACATTTTCAGTGGTCATCACACTATTAAAGTTTTTTTAATTAAAATCTTAATTTGAGCCGCAGTTTTCTGTTGTAGTGTGGGAGGAGAGAGACTGCTTTTGTTTTGCTGCTAGCGTAGATGTGTGTGTGTGTGTGTGTGTGTGTGTGTGTGTGTGTGTGTGTGTGTGGGCGCTCACAATGCCGTTGCTTACTGGTCCAACAAATATATTTATCTGCCAATAGATTAAAGGCATCCAGAAGTGTTCATGTGTTTCACTTTCCTTTGTGAATTAAGCGAGAGCTCTGTTTCGAGTGACTGTTCTGTTGTTTTGCTGCTGGAGTCTGCCTCCCTCTCCTTCTCCCTCTACTTCTCTCTCTCTCTCTCTCTCTCTCTCTCTCTCTCTCTCCTCTTTCTCTCTGTACACTCACACCAGCTCAGTTTCATGAGTATCTGTTTGACTGGCTGCTAGATAATTGCAGTGAGTAATCAGAGCAACAAAGAGGAGACAAGAGGGAGGGAGAGAAAAGTTCTTCAATGATGGCTGTAGGGGTTCTTCAATGATGGCTGTAGGGGTTCTACAATGATGGCTGTAGGGGTTCTTCAATGATGGCTGTAGGGGTTCTTCAATGATGGCTGTAGGGGTTCTTCAATGATGGCTGTAGGGGTTCTTCAATGATGGCTGTAGGGGTTCTTCAATGATGGCCGTAGGGGTTCTTCAATGATGGCTGTAGGGGTTCTTCAATGATGGCTGTAGGGGTTCTTCAATGATGGCCGTAGGGGTTCTTCAATGATGGCCGTAGGGGTTCTTCAATGATGGCCGTAGGGGTTCTTCAATGATGGCCGTAGGGGTTCTTCAATGATGGCTGTAGGGGTTCTTCAATGATGGCTGTAGGGGTTCTTCAATGATGGCTGTAGGTGTTCTTCAATGATGGCCGTAGGTGTTCTTCAATGATGGCTGTAGGGGTTCTTCAATGATATCTATAAGGTTGCAGGTTTGTGTTCCACCCCAGCAATAACACACTGATTTCTACTAATCAGGGGGTTAGTGTATTTTCTGCCTGTGTGTCTACATGGTGTGTGTGTGTGTGTGTGTGTGTGTGTACCACATGGATAAGTGGTCCATTAGTGCATGTGAGGAAATGGGGCAGACAGGCCTGTTTGGAGACATGCAGCACCAAAGTGTAACAACACGTGTGTAACTGAACACCAATCTGTCCGTCCAGAATAGTCCATTAGTTTGAGCCTTGTCGTCTTCCTGGTTCGTTTCTGAGTTAAGTGCATCTATTGATTTGTGTGGTTATTGACGGCCATTTTTCCCATCAATCTGCTGAAACGACGAGAAGAGACTCGTTTCAACATGGCAGCGCCTCGTTGTCTCAATAAGGACCTCCATGATAATATAATACACTGAGTGGACAAAACATTAGGAACGCCTTCCTAATATTGAGTCGCACCCCCCTTTTCGCCGTCAGAACCGTCTCAATTTGTCGGGGCATCGACTCTACAAGGTGCTGGCCCATGTTGACTCCAATGCTTCCCACAGTTGTGTAAAGTTATTTGGATGTGCTTTGGGTGGTGGACCATTCTTGATACACACGGGAAGCTGTTGAGCGTGGAAAAACCCAGCAGCGTTGCAGTTCTTAACACAAACTGGTGTTTCTGGCACCTACTACCATGCCCTGTTCAAAGGCATTTAAATCTTTTGTCTTGCCCATTCACCCTCTGAATGGCACACACACACACACACAATTCATCTCAAGGCTTAAAAATCCTTCTTTAACCTGTCTCCTTCCCTTCATCTACACTGATTTGAAGTGGATTTAACAAGAGACATCAATAAGGGATCATAGCTTTCAGCAGTGTGTCATGGATGTTTTTTTTATAATCAGTGTATATTGATACTCTTAGATTAAGGACCATTTGAAATGGAACAATGAGTGGCCCTAATGCGTTGTTGTTGGGATAGCAGTACAACTGTGTAAGATCCAAGTCTCTGTGTGTGTCTCTCTGAAACGGATTGTTTTGTGCCTGGGTCTGGAGGCGATTGTGTAATTTTCATACACACACACACACACACACACAGGTACAGTGGGGGAAAAAAGTATTTGATCCCCTGCTGATTTTTGTACGTTTGCCCACTGACAAAGAAAGGATCAGTCTATCATTTTAATGGAAGGTTTATTTGAACAGTGAGAGACAGAATAACAACAAAAATATCCAGAAAAACGCATGTCAAAAATGTTACAGATTTGATTTGCATTTTAATGAGGGAAATAAGTATTTGACCCCCTCTCAATCAGAAAGATTTCTGGCTCCCAGGTGTCTTTTATACAGGTAACGAGCTGAGATTAGGAGCACACTCTTAAAGGGAGTGCTCCTAATCTCAGTTTGTTACCTGTATAAAAGACAGCTGTCCACAGAAGCAATCAATCAATCAGATTCCAAACTCTCCACCATGGCCAAGAACAAAGAGCTCTCCAAGGATGTCAGGGACAAGATTGTAGACCTACACAAGGCTGGAATGGGCTACAAGACCATCGCCAAGCAGCTTGGTGAGAAGGTGACAACATTTGGTGCGATTATTCGCAAATGGAAGAAACACAAAAGAACTGTCAATCTCCCTCGGCCTGGGGCTCCATGCAAGATCTCACCTCGTGGAGTTGCAATGATCATGAGAACGGTGAGGAATCAGCCCAGAACTACACGGGAGGATCTTGTCAATGATCTCAAGGCAGCTGGGACCATAGTCATCAAGAAAACAATTGGTAACACACTACGCCGTGAAGGACTGAAGTCCTGCAGCGCCCGCAAGGTCCCCCTGCTCAAGAATACATATACATGCCCGTCTGAAGTTTGCCAATGAACATCTGAACAACTGGGTGAAAGTGTTGTGGTCAGATGAGACCAAAATGGAGCTCTTTGGCATCAACTCAACTCGCCGTGTTTGGAGGAGGAGGAATGCTGCCTATGACCCCAAGAACACCATCCCCACCATCAAACATGGAGGTGGAAACATTATGCTTTGGGGGTGTATTTCTGCTAAGGGGACAGGACAACTTCACCGCATCAAAGGGGACGATGGACGGGGCCATGTACTGTCAAATCTTGGGTGAGAACCTCCTTCCCTCAGCCAGGGCATTGAAAATGGGTCGTGGATGGGTATTCCAGCATGACAATGACCCAAAACACACGGCCAAGGCAACAAAGGAGTGGCTCAAGAAGAAGCACATTAAGGTCCTGGAGTGGCCTAGCCAGTCTCCAGACCTTAATCCCATAGAAAATCTGTGGAGGGAGCTGAAGGTTCGAGTTGCCAAACGTCAGCCTCGAAACCTTAATGACTTGGAGAAGATCTGCAAAGAGGAGTGGGACAAAATCCTTCCTGAGATGTGTGCAAACCTGGTGGCCAACTACAAGAAACATCTGACCTCTGTGATTGCCAACAAGGGTTTTGCCACCAAGTACTAAGTCATGTTTTGCAGAGGGGTCAAATACTTATTTCCCTGATTTAAAATGCAAATCATTTTATAACATTTTTGACGTGTGTTTTTATGGATTTGTTGTTGTTGTTATTCTGTCTCTCACTGTTCAAATAAACCTACCATTAAAATTATAGACTGATCATTTCTTTGTCAGTGGGCAAACGTACAAAATCAGCAGGGGATCAAATACTTTTTCCCCCCACTGTACGTACACACACACGCACACGCACACACACAGCTGTTTCTCTGCTCCTTGTTCCACCCTTCCAGTTTCCTCTGAGAGTCCAGCCTTGCATCATCTCTCTCATCTCTCTATCTAAGGAAAACTTCTCACCAGACAAACTTTATCTCCAGCTCCTCTGGGTGTGGTGGGGTAGCGAAGGGCTGGAAGCTGTGTTTAAACCTATTACAGTTTTGTTTTTCTCTCACTTTTGTTCATTTTTCACATGCACTGTATCTGGTACATTTTTCACGACTCTAAGCACAAAAAATCTAAACGGATCATGTTTCAAAAAGCACATTTTGGCTGAGTACAACAAAGAAATTCACAGTCACTTGTTCACTGCAGCAAATCAATTTAAATTTGGATATATATTCAATCAAAGTATCTGCTTTTCAAAGAGTAAAATATTCACCTTCCTTTTGATTTTCTTGTCTTCTGGAACAACACATGTGACCCTTCACACTCCAACCCAGATACGTTATGGATTAAAAATGGCAGATTTGGACACTGATGAGCGTCTACATTGGATCTCAGTGGCTGTACAGTAACATGCTATAGATGATGTCAGAGCTCAGTGGCTGTACAGTAACATGCTATAGATGACGTCAGAGCTCAGTGGCTGTACAGTAACATGCTATAGATGATGTCAGAGCTCAGTGACTGTACAGTAACATGCTATAGATGACGTCAGAGCTCAGTGGCTGTACAGTAACATGCTATAGATGATGTCAGAGCTCAGTGGCTGTACAGTAACATGCTATAGATGACGTCAGAGCTCAGTGGCTGTACAGTAACATGCTATAGATGATGTCAGAGCTCAGTGGCTGTACAGTAACATGCTATAGATGATGTCAGAGCTCAGTAGCTGTACAGTAACATGCTATAGATGATGTCAGAGCTCAGTAGCTGTACAGTAACATGCTATAGATGATGTCAGAGCTCAGTGGCTGTACAGTAACATGCTATAGATGATGTCAGAGCTCAGTGGCTGTACAGTAACATGCTATAGATGACGTCAGAGCTCAGTGGCTGTACAGTAACATGCTATAGATGACGTCAGAGCTCAGTGGCTGTACAGTAACATGCTATAGATGACGTCAGAGCTCAGTGGCTGTACAGTAACATGCTATAGATGACGTCAGAGCTCAGTGGCTGTACAGTAACATGCTATAGATGACGTCAGAGCTCAGTGGCTGTACAGTAACATGCTATAGATGACGTCAGAGCTCAGTGGCTGTACAGTAACATGCTATAGATGACGTCAGAGCTCAGTGGCTGTACAGTAACATGCTATAGATGACGTCAGAGCTCAGTGGCTGTACAGTAACATGCTATAGATGACGTCAGAGCTCAGGGGCTGTACAGTAACATGCTATAGATGACGTCAGAGCTCAGGGGCTGTACAGTAACATGATATAGATGACGTCAGAGCTCAGTGGCTGTACAGTAAGATGCTATAGATGATGTCAGAGCTCAGTGGCTGTACAGTAACATGCTATACATGACGTCAGAGCTCAGTGGCTGTACAGTAACATGCTATAGATGTCAGAGCTCAGTGGCTGTACAGTAACATGCTATAGATGATGTCAGAGCTCAGTGGCTGTACAGTAACATGCTATAGATGACGTCAGAGCTCAGTGGCTGTACAGTAACATGCTATAGATGATGTCAGAGCTCAGTGGCTGTACAGTAACATGCTATACATGACGTCAGAGCTCAGTGGCTGTACAGTAACATGCTATAGATGATGTCAGAGCTCAGTGGCTGTACAGTAACATGCTATACATGACGTCAGAGCTCAGTGGCTGTACAGTAACATGCTATAGATGACGTCAGAGCTCAGTGGCTGTACAGTAACATGCTATAGATGACGTCAGAGCTCAGTGGCTGTACAGTAACATGCTATAGATGACATCAGAGCTCAGTGGCTGTACAGTAACATGCTATAGATGACGTCAGAGCTCAGTGGCTGTACAGTAACATGCTATAGATGATGTCAGAGCTCAGTGGCTGTACAGTAACATGCTATAGATGACGTCAGTGGCTGTACAGTAACATGCTATAGATGACGTCAGAGCTCAGTGGCTGTACAGTAACATGCTATAGATGACGTCAGAGCTCAGTGGCTGTACAGTAACATGCTATAGATGACGTCAGAGCTCAGTGGCTGTACAGTAACATGCTATGGATGAGGTCAGAGCTAAATTTAGAGGACTGTATTTTGAAAGATGAGATGTTGGGGGTTATAGTAAATACTACTTTGATGTCATACAAGCAAGCCAATCACCTGTGAGTCCAAATGTGCATTTTACATTTCAATATCATAAAACTCATGTCATATACACGGTCAATGTTTATGATCAGTCTTTTCTATGTACAGTTACAATTTACAGGCTCCTCAGATCCTCACAGTTTGCATCACTGCCTGGTATGGCAACTGCTCGGCCTCCGACCGCAAGGCACTACAAAGGGTAGTGCGTACGGTCCGGTACACTGTACATCACTGGGGCCAAGCTTCCTGCAGTCCAGGACCTCATTGTCAGAGGAAGGCCGTTAAAATTGTCAAAGACTCCAGCCACCCTAGTCATAGACTGTTCTCTCTGCTACCACACGGCAAGCGTTACCGGAGCACCAAGTCTAGGTCCAAGAGGCTTCTAAACAGCTTCTTCCCCCAAGCCATAAGACTCCTGAACATCTAATCAAATGACTACCCAGACTATTTGCATTGCCCCCCCCCTTTTACACCACTGCTACTCTGTTATCATCTATGCATTGTCACTTTAATAACTCTACCTACATGTACATATTACCTCAATTACCTCGACTAACCGGTGCCCCTGCACATTGACTCTTTACCGGTACCCCCCCTGTATATAGTCTCACTATTGTTATTTTACTGCTGCTCTTTAATTACTTGTTACTTTTATTTCTTAGTCTTATTCATATAGTTTTTTTTAACTGCATTGTTGGTTAGGGGCTCATAAGTAAGCATTTCACTAAGGTGTACACCTGTCGTATTCAGTATTTCACTGTAAGTTCTGACCTGTTGTATTCAGCAGCATTTCACTGTAAGGTCTACACCTGTTGTATTCAGCATTTCACTAAGGTCTACACCTGTTGTATTCAGCATTTCACTAAGGTCTACACCTGTTGTATTCAGCAGCATTTCACTAAGGTCTACACCTGTTGTATTCAGCATTTCACTAAGGTCTACACCTGTTGTATTCAGCATTTCACTAAGGTCTACACCTGTTGTATTCAGCATTTCACTAAGGTCTACACCTGTTGTATTCAGCATTTCACTAAGGTCTACACCTGTTGTATTCAGCAGCATTTCACTAAGGTCTACACCTGTTGTATTCAGCAGCATTTCACTAAGGTCCACACCTGTTGTATTCAGCAGCATTTCACTAAGGTCTACACCTGTTGTATTCAGCATTTCACTAAGGTCTACACCTGTTGTATTCAGCAGCATTTCACTAAGGTCTACACCTGTTGTATTCAGCATTTCACTAAGGTCTACACCTGTTGTATTCGGCGCATGTGACTAATAAAGTTAGATTTTGATTTGAAGAAGACATGGCGTTATACCCTGGATTTTCCTGAACAGAATGAGTTCATGTTTGTTGTATTGTGAAGAAGATACGGTGTGAAGTACAGTTAAAAGTGTTTGGATTCAGTCTTGTCAGGTAAACTGTTGTCTCTTCATCTTAAGTATTTCATTTTCCCTTAATTGCTACCGTGGTTATGCATTTTCATATTTCTTCTGTAAGAAACATTTCAATGTAGCCCTATCCATATAGGCCAAGTGTAAGGAGTTAATCGAACTGCTCAAGACTGATAACAACTGAACCAAAATTATATAGTGCCTAGTTGTTGTTGTTTTTGTTAACGTTTATTGCACACCTGAAAGGAAGCCGCTCCAACCAAATTCTCATGTCCCACTGGCAGCAAAATCTGCAGAGCTGAGATGGTTGTATGTCGCATATATTTAGCATTTTGTTTGTGGCAAGAATTTTGTACAATAATTAAAGATGAAAAGCACAAAGTGTTGAATTTTGCGTTGTTTTGTATATTAGCCAATACACCTTGTGCCACCGGAATCGGAACATAAATCACCTCCCAGCTGTCAACATTTTGTTCCTCAAATGATACTTGTATACTTTTCTATTTATGCCATTTTTACACACACACACACACACACACACACACACACACACACACACACACACACACACACACACACACACACAACTTCCCTACCTCCCCCCTCCCCCCCAGCACCCCACTTGCCTCTCCCATTTTCTGTGGTAGTGCCTCAATCAATTGGTTGTAACCTTGGATTGAGCAAACCTTCCCAAATATTTCAGATAGTTGCCTGTGAGACATAACTCTACCATTCCTATTCATGATAACGTTGAAAAAATATAATACCCTTCTCAAAAAAAAATTCTATAAAAAAAAGTTATTATCAATCAGTATATTTGACTATAACCACAATATTTGTTATTTTTGTACGGGAGGATCATATTGGTACTCTTTGTATGGCTTGTTTGAGAAAGGGAGATACTTTGAATAAACCAAAAATGAGAAGTTGTAATCTGTATAAAGACAAAAAGGCAATTTTTGAACAAGGGATGAGCTTTTTTTAGTCATCTACTGGAGAACCATGTCAGATTTAAGTAAATCTTAAGTATAAGTGAAGATTTTATTGGAAGGTTTAATGCTTGAATATTGATTCATTCTAGCCTACCAAACTCATATTAATTTTACATACAGTACTAGTCAAAAGTTTGGACACCGACTCATTCAAGGTTGGGTTTTTTTTCTGCTATTTTCCACGTTGTGGAATAATAGTGAAGACATCAAAACTATAAAATAACACATGGAATCATGTAGTAACAGCTTTGCACACATCATGAAGCTGGTTTAGAGAATGCCAAGTGTTTGCAGTTAATTTATATATTTTGTGATATGAATACCAAGTATGTATATTTCATAAAAGTTGTATTGTAAAAGTTGTATTTAACAATCCAATAGGTAATTTAGTACACTTATCATAATTAGGTTTTAGTCCAGAGAGGCCAGAAAAGTTATTTAGATATTTAAATGACACATTGGAGGGATATAGCTTGCGGACTTCATCGGATGGGGCCACAGTGTCTCCTGACCCCTCCTGTCTCAGCCTCCAGTATTTATGCTACAGTAGTTTGTGTCGGGGGGCTAGGGTCAGTCTGTTATACCTGGAGTATTTCTCCTGTCTTATTCGGTGTCCTGTGTGAATTTAAGTATGCTCTCTCTAATTCTCTCTCTCTTTCTTTCTTTCTCTCTCTCGGAGGACCTGAGCCCTAGGACCATGCCTCAGGACTACCTGGCATGATAGCTCCTTGCTGTCCCCAGTCCACCTGGCCGTGCTGCTGCTCCAGTTTCAACTGTTCTGCCTGCGGCTATGGAACCCTGACCTGTTCACCGGACGTGCTACCTGTCCCAGACCTGCTGTTTTCAACTCTCTAGAGACAGCAGGAGCGGTAGAGATACTCTCAATGATCGGCTATGAAAAGCCAACTGACATTTACTCCTGAGGTGCTGACATGTTGCACCCTCTACAACCACTGTGATTATTATTATTTGACCATGCTGGTCATTTATGAACATTTGAACATCTTGGCCATGTTCTGTTATAATCTCCACCCAGCACAGCCAAAAGAGGACTGGCCACCCCTCATAGCCTGGTTCCTCTCTGGGTTTCTTCCTAGGTTTTGGTCTTTCTAGGGAGTTTTTCCTAGCCACCATGCTTCTACACCTGCATTGCTTGCTGTTTGGGGTTTTAGGCTGGGTTTCTGTACAGCACTTTGATATATCAGCTGATGTAAGAAGGGCTATATAAATACATTTGATTTGATTTTTGATTTTGATTTGACTTAATATAAAACTTGAGTTATTGGCATACATGGACACCTTTTTGTTTTTAAGGCTTGGATCCCTAAGTCCTTAATGTTCTCAATGGAAGTGATTTTAATAGCTAGCATTTCAATGACCTTAACGAATAAATATGATAACTGATGACAGCCTTGTTTAACTCCTCTTGACAGTTAAAAACTCTGAGAAGTAGCCATTATTTACTATTTTACATGTGGGGCTGCCCTTTGAATCAGAGACTCACCAAAATGTAAAATAATAATTAAAATATATAAATTCTAGTCATACTTTATCAAACGCCTAGTTTCTTAGCTGTTTCATATTGTTCTATTATTTCAATTTGTCTCCAATGAATTAACAGTGTAAAAAAACCTGTCTGATCAGGATGAACAATACTTGTTAAAACCTTTTTAATTCTATGCACTATGCATTTCGCTAGTATTTTTTGCATCACAACATTGAAGTATTAGATGCCTCCAGTTTTAAATGGGATCTTTATACTTACTATCTGGATCTTGTTTTCATAATAGTGACATCATCTTGTTGAGTACCTGACAGACTACCATGCTAATAATGGCTCTCTCAAAAAAGGTTTGATATACAGTTGAAGTCAGAAGTTTACATACACTTAGGTTGGAGTCATTAAAACTCGTTTTTTAACCACTCTGCAAATTTCTTGTTAACAAACTATCGTTTTGGCAAGTCGGTTAGGACATCTACTTTGTGCATGACAAGTCATTTTTTTCAAAATCAAATCAAATCAAATTTATTGATAAAGCCCTTCGTACATCAGCTGAAATCTCAAAGTGCTGTACAGAAACCCAGCCTAAAACCCCAAACAGCAAGCAATGCATGTGAAAGAAGCACGGTGGCTAGGAAAAACTCCCTAGGAAAAACTCCCTAGAAAGGCAAAAAACCCAGGAAAAAAACCTAGAGAGGAACAAGGCTATGAGGGGTGGCCAGTCCTCTTCTGGCTGTGCCGGGTGGATATTATAACAGAACATTCGTTGTACTTATAATATACAGGAGAACGATCGCCTTACGGCAAGGATAGCTGTGCTGCAAGCCCAGCTTCAGACGCAATCGCTAGGCAAGGGTAATTTCAGTGTAGGAAAGGATGAAACAGCGTCTGTGCCACCAGTAAGTACAGATAGTAACGTTAGTATAAACCCCCTCGCACGGTCCCCGCAGCCGGACAACTTTCTCATGGCTTCTGGAGGGAAACGCTGTAGGAATGCTCAACCGGTGTCGCTTATTCAGCCGACAGAAACTTTCAACCGGTTCTCCCCATTAAGTGAGTCGGAGTCGGAGGCCGAGACTTCTCTGGTCTCTACTCCTCCCGCTGTGGGGTCTGAGACGCCGACGGCTCCCACCATTAAATCTGACAAATTGAAAACCCTAGTCATTGGCGACTCCATTACCCGCAGTATTAGACTTAAAACGAATCATCCAGCGATCATACACTGTTTACCAGGGGGCAGGGCTACCGACGTTAAGGCTAATCTAAAGACGGTGCTGGCTAAAGCTAAAACTGGCGAGTGTAGAGAGTATAGAGATATTGTTATCCACGTCGGCACCAACGATGTTAGGATGAAACAGTCAGAGGTCACCAAGCGCAACATAGCTTCAGCGTGTAAATCAGCTGGAAAGATATGTCGGCATCAATTAATTGTCTCTGGCCCCCTCCCAGTTAGGGGGAGTGATGAGCTCTACAGCAGAGTCTCACAACTCAATCGCTGGATGAAAACTGTGTTCTGCCCCTCCCAAAAGATAGAATTTGTAGATAATTGGCCCTCTTTCTGGGACTCACCCACAAACAGGACCAAGCCTGGCCTGTTGAGGAGTGACGGACTCCATCCTAGCTGGAGGGGTGCTCTCATCTTATCTACGAACATAGACAGGGCTCTAACTCCTCTAGCTCCAGAATGAAATAGGGTGCAGGCCAGGCAGCAGGCTGTTAGCCAGCCTGCCAGCTTAGTGGAGTCTGCCACTAGCACAGTCAGCGTAGTCAGCTCAGCTTTCCCCATTGAGACCGTGTCTGTGCCTCGATCTAGGTTGGGCAAAATTAAAAATGGTGGTGTTCGCTTTAGTAATCTCACTAGTATAAAGACCTCCTCCATTCCTGCCATTATTGAAAGAGATTGTGATACTTCACATCTCAAAATTGGGTTACTTAATGTTAGATCCCTCACTTCCAAGGCAGTTATAGTCAATGAACTAATCACTGATCATAATCTTGATGTGATTGGCCTGACTGAAACATGGCTTAAGCCTGATGAATTTACTGTGTTAAATGAGGCCTCACCCCCTGGTTACACTAGTGACCATACCCCCCGTGCATCCGGCAAAGGCGGAGGTGTTGCTAACATCTACGATAGCAAATATCAATTTACAAAAAAAAAAACAATGACGTTTTCGTCTTTTGAGCTTCTAGTCATGAAATCTATGCAGCCTACTCACTCACTTTTTATAGCTACTGTTTACAGGCCTCCTGGGCCATATGCAGTATTCCTCACTGAGTTCCCTGAATTCCTATCGGATCTTGTAGTCATAGCAGATAATATTCTAATTTTTGGTGACTTTAACATTCACATGGAAAAGTCCACAGACCCACTCCAAAAGGCTTTCGGAGCCATCATCGACTCAGTGGGTTTTGTCCAACATGTCTCTGGACCTACTCACTGCCACAGTCATACTCTGGACCTAGTTTTGTCCCATGGAATAAATGTTGTGGATCTTAATGTTTTTCCTCATAATCCTGGATTATCGGACCACCATTTTATTGCGTTTACAATTGCAACAAATAATCTGCTCAGACCCCAACCAAGGAGCATTAAAAGTCGTGCTATAAATTCTCAGACAACCCAAAGATTCCTTGATGCCCTTCCAGACTCCCTCTGCCTACCCAAGGACGTCAGAGGACAAAAATCAGTTAACCACCTAACCGAGGAACTCAATTTAACCTTGCGCAATACCCTAGATGCAGTTGCACCCCTAAAAATTAAAAACATCTGTCATAAGAAACTAGCTCACTGGTATACAGAAAATACACGAGCTCTGAAGCAAGCTTCCAGAAAATTGGAACGGAAATGGCGCCACACCAAACTGGAAGTCTTCCGACTAGCTTGGAAAGACAGTACCGTGCAGTATCGAAGAGCCCTCACTGCTGCTTGATCATCCTATTTTTCCAACTTAATTGAGGAAAATAAGAACAATCCGAAATTTCTTTTTGATACTGTCGCAAAGCTAACTAAAAAACAGCATTCGCAAATGGAGGATGGCTTTCACTTCAGCAGTAATACATTTATGAACTTCTTTGAGGAAAAGATCATGATCATTAGAAAGCAAATTACGGACTCCTCTTTAAATCTGGGTATTCCTCCAAAGCTCCATTGTCCTGAGTCTGCACAACTCTGCCAGGACCTTGGCTCAAGGGAGATACTAAAGTGTTTTAGTACCATATCTCTTGACACAATGATGAAAATAATCATGGCCTCCAAACCCTCAAGCTGCATACTGGACCCTATTCCAACTAAACTACTGAAAGAGCTGCTTCCTGTGCTTGGCCCTCCTATATTGAACATAATAAACGGTTCTCTATCCACCGGATGTGTACCAAACTCACTAAAAGTGGCAGTAATAAAGCCTCTTGAAAAAGCCGAATCTTGACCCAGAAATTATAAAAAACTATCGGCCTATATCGAATCTTCCATTCCTCTCAAAAATTGTAGAAAAAGCTGTTGCACAGCAACTCACTGCCTTCCTGAAGACAAATAATGTATACGAAACGCTTCAGTCTGGTTTTAGACCCCATCATAGCACTGAGACTGCACTTGTGAAGGTGGTAAATGACCTTTTAATGACGTCAGACCGAGGCTCTGCATCTGTCCTCGTGCTCCTAGATCTTAGTGCCGCTTTTGATACCATCGATCACCACATTCTTTTGGAGAGATTGGAAACCCAAATTGGTCTACATGGACAAGTTCTGGCCTGGTTTAGATCTTATCTGTCGGAAAGATATCAGTTTGTCTCTGTGAATGGTTCGTCCTCTGACAAATCAATTGTAAATTTCGGTGTTCCTCAAGGTTCCGTTTTAGGACCACTATTGTTTTCACTATATATTTTACCTCTTGGGGATGTCATTCGAAAACATAATGTTAAATTTCACTGCTATGCGGACGACACACAGCTGTACATTTCAATGAAACATGGTGAAGCTCCAAAATTGCCCTCGCTAGAAGCCTGTGTTTCAGACATAAGGAAGTGGATGGCTGCAAACTTTCTACTTTTAAACTCGGACAAAACAGAGATGCTTGTTCTAGGTCCCAAGAAACAAAGAGATCTTCTGTTCAATCTGACAATTAATCTGGATGGTTGTACAGTCGTCTCAAATAAAACTGTGAAGGACCTCGGTGTTACTCTGGACCCAGATCTCTCTTTTGAAGAACATATCAAGACTGTTTCAAGGACAGCTTTTTTCCATCTACGTAACATTGCAAAAATCAGAAACTTTCTGTCCAAAAATGACGCAGAAAAATTAATCCATGCTTTTGTTACTTCTAGGCTGGACTACTGCAATGCTCTACTTTCCGGCCACCCGGATAAAGCACTAAACAAACTTCAGTTAGTGCTAAATATGGCTGCTAGAATCCTGACTAGAACCAAACATTTTTATCATATCACTCCAGTGCTAGCTTCCCTACACTGGCTTCCTGTTAAGGCAAGGGCTGATTTCAAGGTTTTACTGCTAACCTACAAAGCATTACATGGGCTTGCTCCTACCTATCTTTCCGATTTGGTCCTGCCGTACATACCTACACGTACGCTACGGTCACAAGACGCAGGCCTCCTAATTGTCCCTAGAATTTCTAAGCAAACGGCTGGAGGTAGGGCTTTCTCCTATAGAGCTCCATTTTTATGGAATAGTCTGCCTACCCATGTGAGAGACGCAGACTCAGTCTCAACCTTTAAGTCTTTACTGAAGACTTATCTCTTCAGTAGGTCCTATGATTAAGTGTAGTCTGGCCCAGGAGTGTGAATGTGAACGGAAAGGCTGGAGCAACGAACCGCCCTTGCTGTCTCTGCCTTGCCGGTTCCCCTCTTTCCACTGGGATTCTCTGCCTCTAACCCTATTACAGGGGCTGAGTCACTGACTTACTGGTGTTCTTCCATGCCGTCCATGGGAGGGGTGCGTCACTTGAGTGGGTTGAGTCACTGACGTGGTCTTCCTGTCTGGGTTGGCGCCCCCCCCCTTGGGTTGTGCCATGGCGGAGATTTTTGTGGGCTATACTCGGCCTTGTCTTCGGACGGTAAGTTGGTGGTTGTAGACATCGCTCTAGTGGTGTGGGGGCTGTGCTTTGGCAAAGTGGGTGGGGTTATATCCTGCCTGTTTGGCCCTGTCCGGGGGTATCATCGGATGGGGCCACAGTGTCTTCTGATCCCTCCTGTCTCAGCCTCCAGTATTTATGCTGCAGTAGTTTATGTGCCGGGGGGCTAGGGTCAGTCTGTTTCATCTGGAGTATTCTCTTGTCTTATCCGGTGTCCTGTGTGAATTTAAATATGCTCTCTCTAATTCTCTCTTTCTCTCTTTCTTTCTTTCTCTCGGAGGACCTGAGCCCTAGGACCATGCCTCGGGCCTACCTGGCATGATGACTCCTTGCTGTCCCCAGTCCACCTGGCCATGCTGCTGCTCCAGTTTCAACTGTTCTGCCTGCGGCTACGGAACCCTGACCTGTTCACCGGACGTGCTTGTTGCACCCTCGACAACTACAATGATTATTATTATTTGACCATGCTGGTCATTTATGAACATTTGGTGCGAAAAGTGCAAATCAATCCCAGAACAACAGCAAAGGACCTTGTGAAGATGCTGGAGTAAACAGGTACAAAAGTATATATATAGTAAAATGAGTCCTATATCGACATAACCTGAAAGGCAGCTCAGCAAGGAAGAAGCCACTGCAAGGAAAAATCGAACTGTTTGGCCATAATGACCATTGTTATGTTTGGAGGAAAAAGGGGGAGGTTTGCAAGCCAAAGAACACCATCCCAACCATGATACACGGGGGTGGCAGCATCATGTTGTGGGGGTGCTTTGCTGTGGGGGTGCTTTGCTGCAGGAGGGACTGGTGCACTTCACAAAATAGATGTTATCATGAAGATGGAAAATGATGTGGATATATTGAAGCAACATCTCAAGACATGTCAGGAAGTTAAAGCTTGGTCGCAAATGGGTCTTCCAAATGGACAATGACCCCAAGCATCCTTCCGAAGTTGTGGCAAAATGGCTAAGGACAACACAGTCAAGGTATTGGAGTGGCCATCACAAAGCCCTGACCTCAATCCTATAGAAAATTTGTGGGCAGAACTGAAAAAAGCGTGTGCGAGCAAGGAGGCCTACAAACCTGACTCAGTTACACCAGCTCTGTCAGGAGGAATGGGCCAAAATTCACCCAACTTATTGTGGGAAGCTTGTGGAAGGCTACCCGAAACGTTTGACCCAAGTTAAAGAATTTAAAGGCAATGCTACCAAATACTAATTGAGTGTATGTAAACTTCTGACCCACTGGGAATGTGATGAAAGAAATGAAAGCTGAAATAAATCATTGTCTCTACTATTATTCTGACATTTCACATTCTTAAAATAAAGTGGTGATCCTAACTGACCTAAAACAGGAACTAGGATTAAATGTAAGACTCCTTTAGCCATGTAAAGAGGGATCATCTGGTCTTGTTGTTACAATTATAACTATCTATTCTTATTTCACTTCTTACCATAATTAGATACTATTTTCAGTCTCAACTTGCCTGTAAAAGACCCACATAACCATCATTATGGGGTATTGTGTGTAGATTGATGATTTTTTTATTTAATCCATTTTAGAATAAGGCTGTAATGTAACAAAAAGTGTAAAAAGTCAAGGGGTCTGAATATTTTTCACACTGTATATTTAGCCTTTTGTTTTAGGTTATTGTTGAAAATTGAATTAATCTCCCAGTGTCAGGTGGAAAGCAGACTGAACCAGCTTTTCCTCTGTGTTTAGCTTCATTCCATTTCTTTTTTAATCCTGAAAAAGTCCCCAGTCCTTAACAATTACAAGCATACCCATAACATGATGCAGCCACCACTGTGCTTGAAAATATGGAGAGTGGTACTCAGTAATGTTTTTATATTGTATTTGCCCCAAACATAATTATTGTATTCAGGACAAAAAGGGAATTGCTTTTCCCACATTGCATTATTACTTCAGCGCCTTGTTGTTCTTGTTTTTCTGAGAAGGATTGACATGTTGAATGCACTGAGCTGTCTGTTTAAACTACTGGCACACAGCTCGGACACCCATACATATTGTACCCCACAAGACATGCCACCAGAGGTCTCTTCACTGTCCCCAAGTCCAGAACAGACGATGGGAGGCACACAGTACTACATAGAGACATGGCTACATGGAACTCTATTCAGTTTTAATAAAAACAGATAAAAACACACACATAACATACACACACATAACATATACACACACATAACATACACACACATAACATACACACACATAACATACACACACATAACATACACACACATAACATACACACACATAACATACACACACACAACATACACACACATAACATACACACACATAACATACACACACACAACATACACACACATAACATACACACACATAACATACACACACATAACATACACACACATAACATACACACTTTACACATACAGTACCAGTCAAAAGTTTGGACACACCTACTCATTCAAGGTTTTTTTTTACTATTTTCATCATTGTAGAATAATAGGGAAGATACAAACTATGAAATAACACATATGGAATCATGTAGTAACCAAAAAAAGTGTATATCAAAATATATTTTATTGTAGCCACCCTTTGCCTTGATGACAGCTTCGCACACTCTTGGCATTCTCTCAACCAGCTTCATGAGGAATGCTTTTCCAAAAGTCTGTAAGGAGTTTCCACATATTACATCTGAAAAATGCACCAAAGCGATTGCAAAAAAAAAAAAATGTAAATAGAGGGATGGAGAAGAGGGGAAAGGTGGAATATTGCATCAGTAACACACCTGAGGAGACAAAGTCTGACTCTTGTATCACTGTTTGCTTGCATGTGTGTCTGTGTTGCTCGTAGCATGTACTTCCCACAAAGGATTTGGAAAATAAATCAAATTGGGAAAACGAATGAATAAGCTCATTTAATTCCCTTTTCATTCCAGTCCTGTCATTATTGCTGTGGACAGAGAACATTATGGTAATTTACCTCAGCACACTCATCAATCACTTTAGACTTAATGGAGTCGAGATGCACAAATAAACAAATGTTTTTTTGTTTTTTTTTTCCAATGAGCTCTTTGCTGAACAAAACTGATTTAAACCCATCTGGTCCAGTTTATTTTGCCTGGGCTGTCCAATCGGATTATTTATGTCTTATAATGTTACATTATTTTATTGTAATGTTATTCAGCAGGGGAGACTGAGCTGTAAAACATTTATATCTGAATATTGTATTAAAGGGGAGATCTGCAGTTGCTACATACATTTTTTGACTTATAAATGAATGATACGTACCCATTGATTATTGAAGAGTATAATGTAGAAATGCATTATGAGCTCAGTTCAACTGTCATACCAAAACGTAAGCTTGTTTAAATGTAAACAAACACTATAGCCTAAAAAAACATGGTTAAAACTATAATTATTATATCATGGATAGTCAGACCTTGCATCTGTAGCTCTGTCTATGAATTTGAGAGTAGTTACATTTCTTCAGACTCGTCCCTCAGCTTTATACCAAAACACAGGTGGGTTGACCGCTTTGTTTGTTCCAATTAAGGATTCTAGCTTTTTCTCCTCTCTCTCTCTCTCTCTCTCTCTCTCTCTCTCTCTCTCTCTCTCTCTCTCTCTCTCTCTCTCTCTCTCTCTCTCTCTCTCTCCTGCTATCTCTCTCTCTCTCTCTCCTGCTATCTGTCTCTCTCCTGCTATCTGTCTCTGGTCCTCTCTCTCCTGCTTTCTCTGTCTCTCTCTCTTTCCCTCTCTCTGATACAAACACAGATATGTATACACACACACACACACACACACTCAGTAGCAAACGCGACGATCCTCTCTCTCCGTACCTGACTGCTCCACTCTACACAGATACCACCCACGCCACAGCCCAGCACACAGAGCTAGAGACAGAACGAGGAGAGAGGAGAGAGAGAGAGACGCTACACCCTCCCAGCAGCTGTTTGTACCGCGTCTTCTTTTTCTTCTCCCGTTCTCACCATCCTCCCATCCCTCCTTTTGTCTGACTCTCTCTCTCTCGCTCCTCAAGCCAATTATATCATGAACCTGCCGTGTGCTTGTTGTTAAGGGGGAAGAGAACCAAGAGGAGTGGACCAGCCGATACTTTAAGGTAATGAACACAATATTGAGTTTTGTCACTGGGGTGTGTGAGAGAGAGAATGTGTATGTATGTTTATCTAATAACTACTGCAGTTTTGCCAGGTGAATATGGGAGTTATGTTACTAGTGGGTGTTAGTGTGTGTGGTTTGGTTTTACTATCCTTGTGGGGACCAGAAGTCCTTGTGGGGACCAGAAGTCCTTGCGGGGACCAGAAGTCCTCGCAAGGATACTAAAACAAGGAAAAGTGGCGACATTTCGCCGGTCCCCCCAAGGAAAAACACTTTTTTAGGCTTAGGGGTTAGGTTCTGCGTTAGGGTTTGAATTAGGTTTAGGGGTTAGGGAAAATAGGATTTTGAATGGGAATCAATTGTTTGGTCCCCACAAGGATAGTAAACGTCAAATTTACAAGGTTAATAAGCTGACATATGGAATTGTTTTAAGAATGTCATTCCATGGATCATTAAGATATTTGATTTTGAATTTAAGGACCCCTTTAGGTATATATATATATATATATATATATATATATATATATATATAAATAAATATAAATACAAGTATTTGATAAAATAGCCCATAGAAACGCATTGAATAACACATTAATAAATGGCAAAAAAGACAGTCAAAAAATAAACAAGAAGGTTTTGAAGTGTCTGTTCTATTATCTATAAGATTTTAAAAAGCTGAGGGAGTATTTCAGTTTTATTTAGACACATATTTAACACAAAATCTGGCACAAAACTATCTCCATACTTCCATTCGTTTGTATGGGTTACCTTCAGACGAGTCCCGTGGGGGGTCGTAGAGCAACACCCTCATGTTTGTGAGAATCTCCCCCTTTCCATAATAGTTTGTAGGACACCAAACCGTATGGACACTGCAGACGTTTTTTTTGTGAAAAGATTCTCGGGGTGTCTCATGGTCTGACAAACACTGCTGTAGCTCGACATAGTCGGATGCAGTGGATTGAGACTCAGCCCATGATATCTCTATCTTAAACTGACAGATTTTGATGGGGATTTTTTTTATATTGTTACTTAGATTGACGCCAGGGTGTGTCAGTAGACTCTTAAGGATTAAAACAAAAACAGCTCCACGGTGAAGTTTAAGCATTCATTCCGAATGGTTAGGGTTAAGGTTAGGGTTAGGGTTAGGGTTAAGGTTAGGGTTAAGGTTAGGGTTAAGGTTAGGGTTAAGGTTAGGGTTAAGGTTAGGGTTAAGGTTAGGGTTATGGTTAAGGTTAGGGTTAGGGTTAAGGTAATGGTTAGGGTTAGGGTTAAGGTTAGGGTTAAGGTTAGGGTTAGGGTTAAGGTAATGGTTAAGGTAAGGGTTAAGGTTAGGGTTAAGGTAAGGGTTAAGGTTAGGGTTAAGGTTAAGGTTAGGGTTAAGGTAATGGTTAGGGTTAAGGTTAGGGTTAGGGTTAAGGTTAGGGTTAGGGTTAGGGTTAAGGTTAGGGTTAAGGTTAGGGTTAAGGTTAAGGTTAGGGTTAAGGTTAGGGTTAGGGTAATGGTTAAGGTTAAGGTAAGGGTTAAGGTTAGGGTTAAGGTAAGGGTTAAGGTTAGGGTTAAGGTTAAGGTTAGGGTTAAGGTAATGGTTAGGGTTAAGGTTAGGGTTAGGGTTAAGGTTAGGGTTAGGGTTAGGGTTAAGGTTAGGGTTAAGGTTAAGGTTAAGGTTAGGGTTAAGGTTAGGGTTAGGGTAATGGTTAAGGTTAAAGTTAGGGTTAAGGTTAGGTTTAAGGTTAGGTTTAAGGTTAGGGTTAAGGTTAGGGTTAAGGTTAGGGTTAAGGTTAGGGTTAAAAGAAAAACCTAAACAATTTGTGCCTTCCACTGGGATTGAACATGCAACCCCCCCACCCACCCTCCCCGTCCACAACGCCCTCACCGTTTCACATAGTGGCCGGTTTTGAAGTAATCTCCCAACGTCTTGCTTACCTGGATGGATGTTGAGATTGGCAGTGGATCTTGAGTGGCCTGGCTGGTATAGCTCCAGGATTGCAGCAGGGCATCCAGAAAAAGCTAAACAGCTGCTACGGGATAGAAGGAGCTGCTACGGGATAGAAGGAGCTGCTACGGGATAGAAGGAGCTGCTACGGGATAGGAGGAGCTGCTACGTGATAGGAGGAGCTGCTACGGGATAGGAGGAGCTGCTACGGGATAGGAGGAGCTGCTACGGGATAGGAGGAGCTGCTACGGGATAGGAGGAGCTGCTACGGGATAGGAGGAGCTGCTACGGGATAGGAGGAGCTGCTACGGGATAGAAGGAGCTGCTACGGGTTAGGAGGAGCTGCTACGGGTTAGGAGGAGCTGCTACGGGATAGGAGGAGCTGCTACGGGATAGGAGGAGCTGCTACGGGATAGGAGGAGCTGCTACGGGTTAGGAGGAGCTGCTACGGGATAGGAGGAGCTGCTACGGGATAGGAGGAGCTGCTACGGGTTAGAAGGAGCTGCTACGGGATAGAAGGAGCTGCTACGGGTTAGACGGAGCTGCTACGGGTTAGAAGGAGCTGCTACGGGTTAGAAGGAGCTTCTACAGGATAGGGAATCTCTCTCAATCTCTAACACACAAGCTAGATACACTGAGAGGAGGATCTCAGTGCTACAGTACAGTAACAGACCACGGTCTTCATCGCTGCTTTCTAATGTGTTCGGTATTCATGTTGAATCCTGTTGAAGTCCTGGTGCTTCTGAATCCTCTACAGTCATTAATATTAATGATCCAAAGGGGAAGGCAGCTCTCTCTCAGTGATTTGTTTGTGGAATATGGGGTTTGTCTCTCTCTCTCTCTCACTCTCGTCTTTCTTTCTCAATGTCTGTCTCTCTCTCACTCTCGTCTTTCTTTCTCAATGTCTGTCTCTTTTTATCTCTGTATTCACGTGTGTGCATGTATGTACTGTGTTCCTGCTTGCCGACCTGCATTTATGTGACATGCAACAGAGAGTGAAAGATGAATCTAATCTAAACCAGGTGATAACCTACAGGGAGAGGAGGTTATTGATCTGAACCAGGTGATAACCTACAGGGAGACGAGGTTATTGATCTGAGCCAGGTGATAACCTACAGGGAGACGAGGTTATTGATCTGAGCCAGGTGATAACCTACAGGGAGACAAGGTTATTGATCTGAACCTACAGGGAGACGAGGTTATTGATCTGAGCCAGGTGATAACCTACAGGGAGAGGAGGTTATTGATCTGAGCCTACAGGGAGATGAGGTTATTGATCTGAGCCAGGTGATAACCTACAGGGAGAGGAGGTTATTGATCTGAGCCAGGTGATAACCTACAGGGAGATGAGGTTATTGATCTGAGCCAGGTGATAACCTACAGGGAGACGAGGTTATTGATCTGAACCAGGTGATAACCTACAGGGAGAGGAGGTTATTGATCTGAGCCAGGTGATAACCTACAGGTAGAGGAGGTTATTGATCTGAGCCAGGTGATAACCTACAGGGAGACGAGGTTATTGATCTGAGCCTACAGGGAGACGAGGTTATTGATCTGAGCCTACAGGGAGACGAGGTTATTGATCTGAGCCAGGTGATAACCTACAGGGAGAGGAGGTTATTGATCTGAGCCAGGTGATAACCTACAGGGAGATGAGGTTATTGATCTGAGCCAGGTGATAACCTACAGGGAGAGGAGGTTATTGATCTGAGCCAGGTGATAACCTACAGGGAGAGGAGGTTATTGATCTGAGCCAGGTGATAACCTACAGGTAGAGGAGGTTATTGATCTGAGCCAGGTGATAACCTACAGGGAGATGAGGTTATTGATCTGAGCCAGGTGATAACCTACAGGGAGAGGAGGTTATTGATCTGAGCCTACAGGGAGATGAGGTTATTGATCTGAGCCTGCAGGGAGCCAAACGACTGGACAATAACTCAGACAGAAAGGTTATGGAACACGAGATGGTCATGGTAGCCCCGCCTGCGACTTCAGCATTAGTGTCGGCACTCGGGCCAAAAGGGCAATTTTCTCCTGGTCTAACAGCCATGTTCTTAAAAAAAACCATTAAATTATTTTACTCCCTTTTTCGTGGTATCTTAATTGTCCTATCGCTGCAACCCCCGTACGGACTCTGGAGAGGCTTAGGTCGAGAGCCATGCGTCCTCCGATACACAACCCAGCCAAGCCGCACTGCTTCTTCACTCAACGCCCGCTTAACCCAGAAGCCAGCCGCACATGTGTCAGAGGAAGCACCATACACCTGGCGACCCTGTCAGTGTGCATTGCGCCCGGGCCGCCACAGGAGTCGCTAGTGAGCGATGGGGCAGGAACATCCCTGCTGGCCAAACCCTCCCCTAACCCGGACGACGCTGGGCCAATTGTGCGCCACCCTATTGGTCTCCCTGTCGCGGCCGGCTGCGACAGAGCCTGGATTCAAACCAGGATCTCTAGTGGCACAGCTATCACTGTGATGCAGCGCCTTAGACTACTGCGCCACTCGGGAGGCCATTGCTTTCTACTGGTCCGACGGTCAACACTTTGCTTTCTCCTGGTCTAACGGTCAACACGCTGCTTTCTCCTGGTCTAACGGTCAACACGCTGCTTTCTCCTGGTCTAATGGTCAACACGCTGCTTTCTCCTGGTCTAACGGTCAACACGCTGCTTTCTCCTGGTCCAACGGTCAACACGCTGCTTTCTCCTGGTCCAACGGTCAACACGCTGCTTTCTCCTGGTCCAACGGTCAACACGCTGCTTTCTCCTGGTCCAACGGTCAACACGCTGCTTTCTCCTGGTCCAACGGTCAACACGCTGCTTTCTCCTGGTCCAACGGTCAACACGCTGCTTTCTCCTGGTCCAACGGTCAACACGCTGCTTTCTCCTGGTCTAACGGTCAACACGCTGCTTTCTCCTGGTCTAACGGTCAACACGCTGCTTTCTCCCGGTCTAACGGTCAACACGCTGCTTTCTCCTGGTCTAACGGTCAACACGCTGCTTTCTCCTGGTCCAACGGTCAACACGCTGCTTTCTCCTGGTCCAACGGTCAACACGCTGCTTTCTCCTGTGGGAGACCTGGGTTCATCCTGCCGTTTTACACACACTCACAGGATCATCAGCACAGAGAAGACAGCATTTGCTTACCATTCTCCCCCTTTGAAATGAATGCTAATCAGTGCAATATGTACAGTATACCTGAAGGTCTGATCTCATCCCACTGCTGCTGCCGTCTGATCTGGTTGAAGTTTGATTTAGATCCCACCTCTGCTTCCTGGAGGTCTGACAGCAGGTAGAAGTTGCAACTAATCACACTGATACCAGGTCAAATATTGTATCTTCTCCCTAATGGTTAAGGTTAGGATTGAGGGTAGAGTAATCTGATCTTAGATCTGTGGTTAGTGGCAACTTGTACCTCTGAGTGTATGGTATGGTAGACAGTGAGAGCAAAGCAGCAGCTGTTTGGTTATTCACCTCATCTCTTCCTCTGCTCACGCCACAGCTCACAGACGCCAATATTGTGACAGGTGTCAGCCCGTCAGGTGCCAGCCGGCAGCGGCAGGCTAGAGAGGCAGGACAGGACACCTGGAGCTTTGGGAAAGAAGGTGGAATGGAAATGGCACTATCGGATCCTCAGAGAGCTGCAGGCAACGTTTCGGGTTTTGAATGCTGGAATAATGTCACCTGTAAATGGTGTTGGTGCTTGTCTGTATGAAGCCTGGCACATGGAGCTCGTATCAGAACAGCCTATGAGGATCACTGGATGTGCGGAAATGTGATCCTCTGTAGTTCAGTTGCTAGAGCATGGATCTTGCAATGCCAAGATAGTGGATTTAATTCCTGGGACCATACATAGATAAGATAAATATCCACGCATGACTGCATGTCGCTTTGGATAACAGTGTCTGCTTAAATGCCATATATTATATTATTATATATTATAAATGGCCATCCAGAGAATGTAAAGGTGGATATCTGAACCGAGGTAGAATTCATTCTTGAATTGAAAGTGAAGCAATGTCTTTCCATTTGTCGATTTAGTGACTTTAGAGAAAATACACATTTTTGACATCTCTCTCTTTCTGTCGTTGGTCTGTCAAAGTGGGATTGAAATAAGCTCCGGTAATGCTTTGTGTCGCTGCATTCTCAAAACCTCAATTCAAAACGGGGAAAAAAACACAATGCCATCGATGGCCCCACAATACCAACAGTAAAATAAACTGTGATCGGATGTATCATCCCAATTCACTAGTTATACTGTATCACTATTCACTAATTATACTGTATCACTATTCACTAGTTATACTGTATCATCACTATTCACTAGTTATACTGTATCATCACTATTCACTAGTAATACTGTATCACTATTCACTAGTTATACTGTATCACTATTCACTAGTTATACCGTATCATCCCTATTCACTAGTTATACTGTATCATCCCTATTCACTAGTTATAATGTATTACTTCACTAGTTATACCGTATCATCACTATTCACTAGTTATACTGTATCACTATTCACTAGTTATACCATATCATCACTATTCACTAGTTATACTGTATCACCATTCACTAGTTATACCGTATCACTATTCACTAGTTATACTGTATCACTATTCACTAGTTATACCGTATCACTATTCACTAGTTATACTGTATCACTATTCACTAGTTATACTGTATCATTATTCACTAGTTATACCGTATCACTATTCACTAGTTATACCGTATCACTATTCACTGGTTATACTGTATCACTATTCACTAGTTATACTGTATCACTATTCACTAGTTATACTGTATCGTCCCTATTCACTAGTTATACCGTATCATCACTATTCACTAGTTATACCGTATCATCCCTATTCACTAGTTATACTGTATCACTATTCACTAGTTATACTGTATCACTATTCACTAGTTATACCGTATCACTTCACTAGTTATACCGTATCATCACTTTTCACTAGTTATACTGTATCACTATTCACTAGTTATACTGTATCATCCCTATTCACTAGTTATACTGTATCATCCCTATTCACTAGTTATACTGTATCACTATTCACTAGTTATACTGTATCACTATTCACTAGTTATACTGTATCACTATTCACTAGTTATACTGTATCACTATTCACTAGTTATACTGTATCACTATTCACTAGTTATACTGTATCACTATTCACTAGTTATACTGTATCACTATTCACTAGTTATACCGTATCATCACTATTCACTAGTTATACCGTATCATCACTATTCACTAGTTATACTGTATCACTATTCACTAGTTATACTGTATCACTATTCACTAGTTATACTGTATAACTATTCACTAGATGGCGTAGCAGTTCAGACGTCCTGTCGTGTCCCGTGTATATATATATATATTTACATATTTTTTTTCTTCACTTATCTTTTTACATTTTTTTATTCTAAACACTCAACCTCAAAGCACTCTCCTGCAACCCGCCTCATCAATTTAAAAAAAAAAAAGAAAGTATTATTTACCTCATCTGAATTCCACGACAGAAGCTAGCCAGAGGTTAGCTATTTTCACTGGCTAACGTTGAAGTTCAGCTAGCTACGGTTAGCTGTCCTCAGCTATCCATTAGCTCGAAAAGCTATCGCCAGTTTTTGTACAGCGCGACTCAGACCAGAGCATATCGGACCTATTCTCTCTCCTTTCCTCGATTTCTACCGCAGGCTCTGGACATTTACACCTGGATCTTGCAGCTAACTAGCTGCTACCTGAGTGACTATTGGCAACGTCGGTCTCGGAATTAACACACACTATTACGGAGCTAGCTAGCTAGCCAGCTGAAGAATTCCGTCAGCCACTCGTGGGCTACTCCTGAGCTAGCCAGCTGAAGTGTCTCCTGGGCTACAACTCACCTATCCTGACCCGTTTTACTGCCGATGCGGAGCCCCATTGGGTCTTCACGACTGGATCACCGACGTTATCTGCCCGAGGGAGTTGTTCCAACTGGCCCCTCCGTCGCGACGTAACCTGATCGCCCATCTGCGGCCAGCTAATCGTTAGCTGTCTTTTCGGCTGCGATCTGAATAGGTCTATCGGACACTTTTCTTGGGCCACTATAACTAACTATTTTGCCAACTTGGACAGGTCCCCCCTTCCACACGGAACCCCACTAACCCACAGACGGAAACGCACGAGGCGGCTAAAAACAGACCTCCCTCCCATCTTCCACCAGCTTGCTACCTATGGCCCGGCTAGCTGTCTGATTCTCACTGGACCCTCTGATCACTCGGCTAAGCATGCCTCTCCTTAATGTCAATATGCCTTGTCCATTGCTGTTCTGGTTAGTGTTTATTGGCTTATTTCACTGTAGAGCCTCTAGCCCTGCTCATTATACCTTATCCAACCTCTCAGTTCCTCCACCCACACATGCTATGACATCTTCTGGTTTCAATGATATTTCTAGAGACAATATCTCTCTCATAATCACTAAATGCCTAGGTTTACCTCCTCTGTACTCACATCCCACCATACCTTTGTCTGTACATTATACCTTGAAGCTATTTTATCGCCCCCAGATACCTGCTCCTTTTTCTCTCTATTCTGGACGTCACAGACGACCAATTCTTATAGCTTTTAGCCGTACCCTCATACTTATCCTTCTCTGCTCCGCTGGGGATGTAGAGGTGAATCCAGGCCCTTCAGTGCCTGGCTCCACACCTACTCCCCAGGCGCTCTCTTTTGATGACTTCTGTAACCGTAATAGCCTTGGTTTCATGCATGTTAACATTAGAAGCCTCCTCCCTAAGTTTGTTTTATTCACTGCTTTAGCACACTCTGCCAACCCGGATGTCCTGGCTGTGTCTGAATCTTGGCTTAGGAAGTCCACCAAAAACTGTGAAATCTTCATCCCTAACTACAACGTTTTCAGACAAGATAGAACGACCAAAGGGGGCGGTGTTGCAATCTACTGCAGAGATAGCTTGCAGAGTTCTGTCCTGCTATCCAGGTCTGTACCCAAACAATTTGAACTTCTACTTTTAAAAATCCACCTCTCCAAAAACAAGTCTCTCACCGTTGCCGCCTGCTATAGACCCCCCTCGGCCCCTAGCTGTGCTCTGGACACCATATGTGAACTGATTGCCCCCCATCTATCTTCAGAGCTTGTGCTACTAGGCGACCTAAACTGGGACATGCTTAACACCCCAGCCATTCTACAATCCAAGCTTGATGCCCTCAATCTCACACAAATTATTAATGAACCCACCAGGTACAACCCCAAAGCCGCAAACACTGGCACCCTCATAGATATCATCCTAACCAATGTGCCCTCTAATTACACCTCTGCTGTTTTCAACCAAGATCTCAGCGATCACTGCCTCATTGCCTGCACCCGTAATGGGTCAGCGGTCAAACGACCTCCACTCATCACTGTCAAACGCTCCCTGAAACATTTCAACGAGCAAGCCTTTCTAATCGACCTGGCCCTGGTATCCTGGAAGGATATTGACCTCATCCCGTCAGTAGAGGATGCCTGGTTATTTTTTAAAAATGCCTTCCTCTCCATCTTAAATAAGCATGCCCCTTTCAAGAAATTTAGAACCAGGAACAGATATAGCCCTTGGTTCTCCCCAGACCTGACTGCCCTTAACCAACACAAAAATATCCTGTGGCGTTCTGCATTAGCATCGAACTGCCCCCGCGATATGCAACTTTTTAGGGAAGTTAGAAACCAATACACACAGGCAGTTAGAAACGCCAAGGCTAGCTTTTTCAAACAGAAATTTGCTTCGTGCAACTCCAACTCTAAAAAGTTCTGGGACATTGTAAAGTCCATGGAGAATAAGAACACCTCCTCCCAACTGCCCACTGCACTGAGGATAAGAAACTCTGTCACCACCGATAAGCCCACTATAATTGAGAATTTCAATAAGCATTTTTCTACGGCTGGCCATGCTTTCCACCTAACTACCCCTACTGCATTCAACAGCACTGCACCCCCCACAGCTACTCGCCCAAGCCTCCCCCATTTCTCCTTCTCCCAAATCCATTCAGCTGATGTTCTGAAAGAGCTGCAAAATCTGGACCCCTACAAATCAGCTGGGCTTGACAATCTGGACCCTTTCTTTCTAAAATTATCTGCCGAAATTATTGCAACCCCTATTACTAGCCTGTTCAACCTCTCTTTCGTGTCGTCTGAGATTCCCATAGATTGGAAAGCAGCTGCTGTCATCCCCCTCTTCAAAGGAGGTGACACTCTTGACCCAAGTTGCTACAGACCTATATCCATCCTACCCTGCCTTTCTAAGGTCTTCGAAAGCCAAGTCAACAAACAGATTACCGACTATTTTGAATCCCACCGCACCCTCTCCGCTATGCAATCTGGTTTCAGAGCTGGTCATGGGTGCACCTCAGCCACGCTCAAGGTCCTAAACGACATCGTAACCGCCATCGATAAGAAACATTACTGTGCTGCCGTATTCATTGACCTGGCCAAAGCTTTTGACTCTGTTAATCACCACATCCTCATCGGCAGACTTAGTAGCCTTGGTTTCTCAAACGATTGCGTCGCCTGGTTCACCAACTACTTCTCTGACAGAGTTCAGTGTGTCAAATCGGAGGGCCTACTGTCTGGACCTCTGGCAGTCTCTATGGGGGTACCACAGGGTTCAATTCTTGGGCCAACTCTTTTCTCTGTATACATAAATGATGTCGCTCTTGCTGCTGGTGAATCTCTGATCCACCTCTACGCAGACGACACCATTCTGTATACTTCTGGCCCTTCTTTGGACACTGTGTTAACAACCCTCCAGACGAGCTTCAATGCCATTCAACTCTCCTTCCGTGGTCTCCAACTGCTCCTAAACACAAGTAAAACTAAATGTATGCTCTTCAACCGATCGCTGCCTGCACCTGCCCGCCCATCCAGCATCACTTCTCTGGACGGTTCTAACTTAGAATTTGTGGACAACTACAAATACCTAGGTGTCTGGTTAGACTGTAAACTCTCCTTCCAGACTCACATCAATCATCTCCAATCCAAAGTGAAATCTAGAATTAGCTTCCTATTTCGCAACAAAGCATCCTTCACTCATGCTGCCAAACATACCCTCGTAAAACTGACCATCCTACCAATCCTCGACTTCGGCGATGTCATTTACAAAATAGCCTCCAATACCCTACTCAACAAGCTGGATGCAGTCTATCACAGTGCCATCCGTTTTGTCACCAAAGCCCCATATACAACCCACCACTGCGACCTGTATGCTCTCGTTGGCTGGCCTTCACTTCATCATCGTCGCCAAACACATTGGCTCCAGGTCATCTACAAGACCCTGCTAGGTAAAGTCCCCCCTTATCTCCGCTCACTGGTCACCATAGCAGCACCCACCTGTAGCACGCGCTCCAGCAGGTATATCTCTCTGGTCACCCCTAAAGCCAACTCCTCCTTTGGTCGTCTCTCCTTCCAGTTCTCAGCTGCCAATGATTGGAACGAACTACAAAAATCTCTAAAACTGGAAACACTTATCTCCCTCACTAGCTTTAAGCACCTGCTATCAGAGCAGCTCACAGATCTCTGCACCTGTACATAGCCCATCTTTAATTGAGCCCAAACTACTACCTTTTCCCCTACTGTATTTATTTATTTTATTTATTTTGCTCCTTTGCACCATATTATTTATATTTATATTTTAACTTTTAACTTTCTTCAAACTACAAATCTACCATTCCAGTGTTTTTTTCTTGCCATACTTTATTTACTTTGCCACCATGGCATTTTTTGCCTTTACCTCCATTATCTCACATCATTTGCTCACATTGTATATAGTCTTATTTTTTTTCTACTGCATCATTGATTGTATGTTGTTTTACTCCATGTGTAACTCTGTGTTTTTGTATGTTGTCGAACTGCTTTGCTTTATCTTGGCCAGGTCGCAATTGTAAATGAGAACTTGTTCTCAACTTGCCTACCTGGTTAAATAAAGGTGAAATAAATAAAATAAAATAAAAATCGTCCCTATTCACTAGTTATACCGTATCGTCCCTATTCACTAGTTATACCGTATCACTATTCACTAGTTATACCGTATCACTATTCACTAGTTATACTGTATCATCACTATTCACTAGTTATACTGTATCATCCCTATTCACTAGTTATACTGTATCATCCCTATTCACTAGTTATACTGTATCATCCCTATTTACTAGTTATACCGTATCACTATTCACTAGTTATACTGTATCATCACTATTCACTAGTTATACTGTATCATCCCTATTCACTAGTTATACTGTATCACTATTCACTAGTTATACTGTATCACTATTCACTAGTTATACTGTATCACTATTCACTAGTTATACTGTATCATCACTCTTCACTAGTTATACCGTATCATCACTATTCACTAGTTATTCTGTCACTATTCACTAGTTATACTGTATCATCACTATTCACTAGTTATACCGTATCATCACTATTCACTAGTTATACCGTATCATCCCTATTCACTAGTTATACTGTATCATCCCTATTCACTAGTTATACTGTATCATCACTATTCACTAGTTATTCTGTCACTATTCACTAGTTATACCGTATTATCACTATTCACTAGTTATACCGTATCATCACTATTCACTAGTTATTCTGTCACTATTCACTAGTTATACCGTATCATCACTATTCACTAGTTATTCTGTCACTATTCACTAGTTATACCGTATTATCACTATTCACTAGTTATACCGTATCATCCCTATTCACTACTTATACTGTATCACTATTCACTAGGTATACTGTATCACTATTCACTAGTTATACCGTATCATCACTTTTCACTAGTTATACTGTATCACTATTCACTAGTTATACTGTATCATCCCTATTCACTAGTTATACCATATCACTATTCACTAGTTATACTGTATCATCACTATTCACTAGTTATACTATATCACTATTCACTAGTTATACTGTATCATCCCTATTCACTAGTTATACCATATCACTATTCACTAGTTATACCGTATCATCATTTTTCACTAGTTATACTGTATCACTATTCACTAGTTATACTGTATCACTATTCACTAGTTATACTGTATCACTATTCACTAGTTATACTGTATCATCCCTATTCACTAGTTATACTGTATCATCACTATTCACTAGTTATACTGTATCATCCCTATTCACTAGTTATACTGTATCATCACTATTCACTAGTTATTCTGTCACTATTCACTAGTTATACCGTATTATCACTATTCACTAGTTATACCGTATCATCACTATTCACTAGTTATACTGTATCATCCCTATTCACTAGTTATACTGTATCATCACTATTCACTAGTTATTCTGTCACTATTCACTAGTTATACTGTATCATCACTATTCACTAGTTATTCTGTCACTATTCACTAGTTATACCGTATCATCCCTATTCACTAGTTATACTGTATCATCCATATTCACTAGTTATACTGTATCATCACTATTCACTAGTTATTCTGTCACTATTCACTAGTTATACCGTATCATCCCTATTCACTAGTTATACCGTATCATCACTATTCACTAGTTATACCGTATTATCACTATTCACTAGTTATACCGTATCATCACTATTCACTAGTTATACCGTATCATCACTATTCACTAGTTATACCGTATCATCACTATTCACTAGTTATTCTGTCACTATTCACTAGTTATACCGTATTATCACTATTCACTAGTTATACCGTATCATCCCTATTCACTACTTATACTGTATCACTATTCACTAGGTATACTGTATCACTATTCACTAGTTATACCGTATCATCACTTTTCACTAGTTATACTGTATCACTATTCACTAGTTATACTGTATCATCCCTATTCACTAGTTATACCATATCACTATTCACTAGTTATACTGTATCATCACTATTCACTAGTTATACTATATCACTATTCACTAGTTATACTGTATCATCCCTATTCACTAGTTATACCATATCACTATTCACTAGTTATACCGTATCATCATTTTTCACTAGTTATACTGTATCACTATTCACTAGTTATACTGTATCACTATTCACTAGTTATACTGTATCATCCCTATTCACTAGTTATACTGTATCATCACTATTCACTAGTTATACTGTATCATCCCTATTCACTAGTTATACTGTATCATCACTATTCACTAGTTATTCTGTCAGTATTCACTAGTTATACCGTATTATCACTATTCACTAGTTATACCGTATCATCACTATTCACTAGTTATACTGTATCATCCCTATTCACTAGTTATACTGTATCATCACTATTCACTAGTTATTCTGTCACTATTCACTAGTTATACTGTATCATCACTATTCACTAGTTATACCGTATCATCACTATTCACTAGTTATACCGTATCATCACTATTCACTAGTTATACCGTATCATCACTATTCACTAGGTATACCGTATCATCACTATTCACTAGTTATTCTGTCACTATTCACTAGTTATACCGTATTATCACTATTCACTAGTTATACCGTATCATCCCTATTCACTACTTATACTGTATCACTATTCACTAGGTATACTGTATCACTATTCACTAGTTATACCGTATCATCACTTTTCACTAGTTATACTGTATCACTATTCACTAGTTATACTGTATCATCCCTATTCACTAGTTATACCATATCACTATTCACTAGTTATACTGTATCATCACTATTCACTAGTTATACTATATCACTATTCACTAGTTATACTGTATCATCCCTATTCACTAGTTATACCATATCACTATTCACTAGTTATACCGTATCATCACTTTTCACTAGTTATACTGTATCACTATTCACTAGTTATACTGTATCACTATTCACTAGTTATACTGTATCACTATTCACTAGTTATACTGTATCATCCCTATTCACTAGTTATACTGTATCATCACTATTCACTAGTTATACTGTATCATCACTATTCACTAGTTATACCATATCACTATTCACTAGTTATACTGTATCATCACTATTCACTAGTTATACTATATCACTATTCACTAGTTATACTGTATCATCCCTATTCACTAGTTATACTGTATCACTATTCCCTACTTATACCGTATCATCACTATTCACTAGTTATACTGTATCATCCCTATTCACTAGTTATACCGTATCACTATTCACTAGTTATACCGTATCATCACTATTCACTAGTTATTCTGTATCACTATTCACTAGTTATACCGTATCACTATTCACTAGTTATACCGTATCACTATTCACTAGTTATTCTGTCACTATTCACTAGTTATACTGTATCATCACTATTCACTAGTTATACCGTATCATCACTATTCACTAGTTATACTGTATCATCACTATTCACTAGTTATACCATATCACTATTCACTAGTTATACTGTATCACTATTCACTAGTTATACCGTATCATCACTATTCACTAGTTATACCGTATCATCACTATTCACTAGTTATACCGTATCACTATTCACTAGTTATACCGTATCACTATTCACTAGTTATACCGGATCACTATTCACTAGTTATACCGGATCACTATTCACTAGTTATACCGGATCACTATTCACTAGTTATACCGTATCACTATTCACTAGTTATACCATATCATCACTATTCACTAGTTATACCATATCATCACTATTCACTAGTTATACCGTATCACTATTCACTAGTTATACCATATCATCCCTATTCACTAGTTATACCGTATCACTATTCACTAGTTATACCGTATCATCACTATTCACTAGTTATTCTGTATCACTATTCACTAGTTATACCGTATCATCACTCTTCACTAGTTATACCGTATCACTATTCACTAGTTATACCGTATCATCACTATTCACTAGTTATACTGTCACTATTCACTAGTTATACTGTATCATCACTATTCACTAGTTATACCGTATCATCACTATTCACTAGTTATACCGTATCATCACTATTCACTAGTTATACCGTATCATCACTATTCACTAGTTATACCATATCATCACTATTCACTAGTTATACCATATCACTATTCACTAGTTATACCATATCATCACTATTCACTAGTTATACTGTATCACTATTCACTAGTTATACTTTATCACTATTCACTAGTTATACCGTATCACTATTCACTAGTTATACCGTATCATCACTATTCACTAGTTATACCGTATCATCACTATTCACTAGTTATACCATATCACTATTCACTAGTTATACTGTATCACTATTCACTAGTTATACCGTATCATCACTATTCACTAGTTATACTGTATCACTATTCACTAGTTATACTTTATCACTATTCACTAGTTATACTGTATCATCACTATTCACTAGTTATACCATATCATCACTATTCACTAGTTATACCGTATCACTATTCACTAGTTATACTTTATCACTATTCACTAGTTATACTGTATCATCACTATTCACTAGTTATACTGTATCATCACTATTCACTAGTTATACCGTATCATCACTATTCACTAGAGAAAGAAAGAATAGAGGGAGTGAAAGAGAAGATTTGAGACAGCTATGAATCTAATGTATTCTTTTCACAGCCTCCAGCGACAGAAGAAAGAGAACAAGAGAACGAAGGAGAAAGACTGAGAAGAGAGAGAGAGAAGACAGAGCTCATAGTTGTCTGCAGTATGAACCAGTCCAGCCAGGACCAGAGTGGAGTTGGGACAGCAGACCCTGATGAGGACTCTCCCAACATCATCGTCTACAGAAAGGTAGGAGGACACAAAGTTCTTTATAACACTATGTTGTGGGAAGGTTGTATGAAGGTTGTGCAGTGGAAACATGCACTGTGTACAACAGGCTTTTAAGGTAGGAATGCTCTGGCTTCTTTTAAGTCCTAAACAAAGTCCTCGCTGCCTAGCTCTACAGTTGAAGTCGGAAGTTTACATACACCTTAGCCAAATACATTCAAACTCAGTTTTTCACAATTTCTGACATTTAATCCTAGTAAAAATATCCTGTCGTCGGTCAGTTAGAATCACCACTTTATTTTAAGAATGTGAAATGTCAGGATAATAGTAGAGAGAATTATTTATTTCAGCTTTCATTTCTTTCATCACATTCCCAGTGGGTCAGAAGTTTACATACACTCAATTAGTATTTGGTAGCATTGCCTTTAAATTCTTTAACTTGGGTCAAACGTTACGGGTAGCCTTCCACAAGCTTCCCACAATAAGTTGGGTGAATTTTGGCCCATTCCTCCTGACAGAGCTTGTGTAACTGAGTCAGGTTTGTAGGCCTCCTTGCTCACGCACACTTTTTCAGTTTTTCCCACAAATTTTCTATAGGATTGAGGTCAGGGCTTTGTGATGGCCACTCCAATACCCTGACTTTGTTGTCCTTAAGCCATTTTGCCACAACTTTGGAAGTATGCTTGGGGTCATTGTCCATTTGGAAGACCCATTTGCGACCAAGCTTAAAATTCCTGACTGATGTCTTGATATGTTGCTTCAATATATCCATATAATTTTCCTGCCTCAGGATGCCATCTATTTTGTGAAGTGCACCAGTCCCTCCTGCAGCAAAACACCACCACAACATGATGCTGCCACCCCCATGTTTCACGGTTGGGATGGTGTTCTTCGGCTTGCAAACCTCCCCCTTTTTCCTCCAAGCATAACAATGGTCTTTATGGCCAAACAGTTCTATTTTTGTTTCATCAGACCAGAGGACATTTCTCCAAAACGTACGATCTTTGTCCCGTGTGCAGTTGCAAACCATAGTCTGTCTTTTTTATGGCGGTTTTGGAGCACTGGCTTCTTCCTTGCTGAGCGGCCTTTCAGGTTATGTTGATATAGGACTCGTTTTACTGTGGATTTCGATACTTTTGTACCTGTTTCCTCCAGCATCTTCCCAAGGTCTTTTGCTGTTGTTCTGGGATTGATTTGCACTTTTCTCACCAAAGTACGTTCATCTCTAGGAGACAGAATGCGTCTTCTTCCTGAGCGGTATGACGGCTGCGTGGTCCCATGGTGTTTATACTTGCGCACTATTGTTTGTACAGATGAACGTGGTACCTTCAGGCGTTTGGAAATTGCTCCCAAGGATGAACCAGACTTGTGGAGGTCTACAATTTTTGTTGGCTGATTTCTTTTGATTTTCTCATGATGTCAAGCAAAGAGGCACTGAGTTTGAAGGTAGGCCTTGAAATACATCCACAGGTACACCTCCAATTGACTCAAATGATGTCAATTAGCCTATCAGAAGCTTCTAAAGCCATGACATAATTTTCTGGAATTTTCCAAGCTGTTTAAAGGCACAGTCAACTTAGTGTGTGTAAACTTCTGACCCACTGGAATTGTGATAAACTGAATTATAAGTGAAATAATCTGTCTGTAAACAATTGTTGGAAAAATGACTTGTGTCATGCACGAAGTAGATGTCCTAACCAACTTGCCAAAACTATAGTTTGTTAGCAAGAAATTTGTGGAGTGGTTGAAAAACAAGTTTTAATGACTCCAACCTAAGTGTATGTATACTTCCGACTTCAACAGTATGTCCAGAAACAGACAGGTGCTGCTGTAAGCCCAAAGTGTGATTAAAACAAAGGGTAATCTCGGAACCTGTGTGTGTGTGTGTGTGTGTGTGTGTGTGTGTGTGTGTGTGTGTGTGTGTGTGTGTGTGTGTGTGTGTGTGTGTGTGTGTGTGTGTGTGTGTGTGTGTGTGTGTGTGTGTGTGTGTCAAATCAAATAACATTTTATTGGTCACATACACGTGTTTAGCAGATGTTATTGCGGGTGTAGCGAAATGCTTGTGTTTCTAGCTCCGACAGTGCAGTAATATCTAACAAGTAACATCTAACAATATCACAACATACACCCAATACACACAAATCTAAGTAAAGGAATGGAATTAAGCATATATAAATATATGGACGAGCAATGTCAGAGAGGCATAGACTAAGATACAGTAGAATAGTATAGAATACATTGTACACAAATGAGATGGGTAATGCAAGATATGTAAACATTATTAAAGTGACTAGTGTTCCATTTATTAAAGTGGCCAGTTATTTCAAGTCTATGTATATAGGCAGCAGCCTCTAATGTGCTGGTGACGGCTATTTAACAGTCTGATGGCCTTGAGATCGAAGCTGTTTTTCAGTATCTCAGTCCCAGCTTTGATGCACCTGTACTGACCTTGCTTTCTGGAGGATAGTGGGGTGAACAGGCAGTGGCTCGGGTGGTTGTTATCCTTGATGATCTTTTTGGCCTTCCTGTGACATCGGGTGCGGAAGGTGTACTGGAGGGCAGGTAGTTTGCCTCCAGTGATGCGTTGGGCAGACCGCACCACCCTCTGGAGAGCCCTGTGGTTGCGGGCGGTGCAGTTGCCATACCAAGCAGTGATACAGCCCGACAGGATGCTCTCAATTGTGCATCTATAAAAGTTTGTGAGGGTTTTAGGTGCCAAGCCAAATTTCTTCAGTCTCCTGAGGCTGAAGAGGCGCTGTTGCACATTCTTCACCACACTGTCTATGTGGGTGGTCCATTTCAGTTTGCCAGTGATGTGTATGCCAAGGAACTTGAAGCTTTCCACCTTCTCCACTGCGGTTCCGTCGATGTGGATAAGGGGGTGCTCCCTTTAATGTTTCCTGAAGTCCACGATCATCTCCTTTGTTTTGTTGAGTGAGAGGTTATTTTCCTGGCACCACACTCCCAGAGCCTTCACCTCCTCCCTGTAGGCCGTCTCATAATTTTTGGTAATCAAACCTACTACTGTTGTTTCGTCTGCTAACTTGATGATTGAGTTGGAGGCGTGCTTGGCCACGCAGTCATGGGTGAACAGGGAGTACAGGAGGGGGCTGAGCACACACCCTTCTAGGGCCCCAGTGTTGAGGATCAGCGAAGTGGAGATGTTGTTTCCTACCTTCACCACCTGAGGGCAGCTGGTCAGGAAGTCCAGGACCCAGCTGTACAGGGCGGGGTTTAGATCTAGGGTCTCTAGCTTAATTATGAGCTTGGAGGGTACTATGGTGCTGAATGCTGAGCTATATTCAATGAACAGCATTCTTACATAGGTATTCCTCTTGTCCAGATGGGATAGAGCAGTGTGATGACGATTGCATCGTCTGTGGATCTATTGGGGCGGTAAGCAAATTGAAGTGGGTCATGGGTGACAGGTAAGGTGGAGGTGATATGATCCTTGACTAGTCTCTCAAAGCACTTCATGATGACAGAAGAGAGTGCTACGGGGCGATAGTCATTTAGTTCAGTTACTTTAGCTTTCTTGGGAACAGGAACATTGCTGGCCATCTTGAAGCACGTGGGGACAGCAGACTGGGATAGGGAGAGATTGAATGTCCGTAAACACACCAGCTAGCTGGTCTGCGCATGCTCTGAGGACGCAGCTCGGGATGCTGTCTGGGCTGGCAGCCTTGCGAGGGTTAACACGCTTAAATGTCTTACTCACGTCAGTCACGGAGAAGGAGAGCCCACAGTCCTTGGGAGTGGGCCACATCGGTGGCACTGTGTCATCCTCAAAGCGGGCGAAGAAGGTGTTTAGCTTGTCCGGAAGCAAGACATCGTTGTCCCCGACGTGGCTGGTTTTCCTTTTGTAGTCCGTGATTGTTTATAGACCCTACCACATGAGCCATTGAATTGCGACACTTTGTCTCTGTACTGACGTTTTGCCTATTTGATTGCTTACGGAGGGAATAACTACAATTTTTGTATTTGGCCATATTCCCAGTCACCTTAAATGCGGTGGTTCACGCTTTCAGTTTTGCGTGAATGCTGCCATCTATCCACGGTTTCTGGTTAGGGTAGGTTTTAATAGTCACAGTGGGTACAACATCTCCTATACACTTCCTGATAAACTCATTCACAGTATCAGTCTATTCATCAATATTATTGTGTGTGTGTGTGTATTTTGAGTTGGACATGTGCACACACACACCACACACACACACCCTAGGTCAACAAAGGACTGTGATAATGAGACAGTGAACAGAATCTAAAGTGTTAAGGAGAAGGTATTAGAACTCCTATGGTGTCGCCAGAGACCTAGGATGACCTTTTACATCTGCCAGTGGCCACCTGCTAGGGTGAAACTGTCATGAAAACTCTCTGAAAACTCATGAGACGTGTGGGCTTATCTGCAGACCAGGGGGTTTCTCTGTCTCTGATGCAAAGAAAATGAATCATGTATGAAACTGCAATGTATCTCCATCCACTTAGCTCTCTCTTACACACGCACACACTTTTAACACACACTTAACCCAAACGCACATTATGTTATTATCCCTATGTCCCTGGTAAAAACAAATTAAAAGTATGTGAACCCTTTGGAATTACCTGGGTTTCTGCATAAATTGGTCATCAAATTTGATCTGATCTTCATCTAAGTCATAACAATAGACCAACATAGTGTGCTTAAACTAATAACACACAAATGATTGTGTTTTTATATTGAATACATCATTTAAACATTCACAGTGTAGGTTTGGAAAAGTATGTGAACCCCTAGGCTAATGACTTCTCCAAAAGCTAATTGGAGTCAGGAGTCAGCTAACCTGGAGTCCAATCAATGAGATGAGATTGGAGATGCTGGTTAGAGCTGCCTTGCCCTATAAAAAACACTCACAAAATTTGAGTTTGCTATTCACAAGAAGCATTGCCTGATGTGAACCATGCCTCAAACAAAAGAGATCTCAGAAGACCTAAGATTAAGAATTGTTGGCTTGCATGAAGCTGGAAAGGGTTACAAAAGTATCTCATAAAAGCCTTGATGTACATCAATCCACGGAAAGACAAATTGTCTATAAATGGAGAAAGTTCAGCACTGTTGCTACTCTACCTAGGAGTGGCCGTCCTGCAAAGATCACTGTAAGAGCACAGAGCAGAATGCTCAATGAGGTTAAGAATAATCCTAGAGTTTCAGCGTCAGCTAAAGACTTACAGAAATCTAATCTATGGAACATGCTAACATCTCCGTTGACGAGTCTTCGATATGTTAAACACTAAACAAGAATGGTGTTCGTGGGAGGACACCACAGAAGAAGCCACTGCTGTCCAAAAAAAACATTTCTGCAGGTCTGAAGTTTGCGAACGTGCACCTGGATGTTCTACAGTGCTACTGGGAAAATATTCTGTGGACAATTGAAACTACAGTTTAATTGTTTGGAAGGAACACACAACACCATGTGTGGATTAAAAAAGGTATAGCACACCAACATCAAAACCTCATCCCAACTGTAAAGTATGGTGGAGGGAGCATCATGGTTTGGGGCTGCTTTGATGCCTCAGGGCCTGGACAGCTTGCTATCATCAACGGAAAAATGAATTCCCAAGTTTATCAATACATTTTGCAGGAGAATGTTAGGCTATTTGTCCGCCAATTGAAGCTCAACAGAAGTTGGGTGATGCAGTAGGGCAACGACCCAAAACACAGAAGTAAATCAACAACACAATGGCTTGAACAGAAGAAAATACGCCTTCTGGAGTGGCCCAGTCAGAGTCCTGACCTCAACCCGATTGAGATGCTGTGGCATGTTCACACCAGACATCCCAACAATATTGATTTAACTGAAACAGTTTTGTAAAGAGGAATAGTCCAAAATTCCTCCTGACCGTTGTGCAGGTCTGATCCGCATCTACAGAAAACGTTTGGTTGAGGTTGTTGCTGCCAAAGGAGGGTCAACCAGTTATTAAATCCAAGGGTTCACATACTTTTTCTAGATGAAGATCAGATCAAATTTTATGACCAATTTATGCAGAAATCCATATACATACTTTTTCTTGCCACTGTACATAGGGGAAACGGGGGGCCATTTGGAAAGAGAAGGATTCTGCCCACCAGAATTTCATAGAAGAAACAACCACTATGTCTCCCAGCAGTTTCTCTCAGAGCTTCAGTCTCTGTCTACACTATGTAAAAACAGAAATGATCTTAACACCAGGATTGTGTTAATGAAACCATGAAATCTAATGCATCTAGCCTGAGATCTGGTGTTTGGAAGGTGTTTGATTTTAAACCCCAATGAAAGTGTTCAGGTAAACAGAAAATGCTTTAAAACAGAGTAGAAGTACTCTGAAACAGCCAAATGGTTCTTCAACCTGAATATTGGTGTTTCTAAGTGAGTGTTGTGAAAACACTTTTTGGGGGGGTTTCAGGGCATGTGAAAGGCAGCATCAAAACACAATTCTAACTTGTTTTTTTTGCAGACTGTCTCATACAATCAAATGGTTAAGAAATGCAAATCGTTTATAGCCTAAATATTGATTGATTAAAAGAGCCTATGGAGAATATTTTCTTTCTGGATTTCCACCTTTTTCAATGCTTTATTTAGACAGATTAGAAACAGGAGATAGACAAGGAGTGAAAGTGGGACAGGCGAAAGCGGGAATTGAACCTCTGACTTCTGGGGCAGTAAGATGGAACATTTCATTGGAATTTTATTGGAATTTTACACACTCAACAGAAATGATTCTGGGGTGAATTGAAATTGCCAACATATGCAAGTAATTTCAATGATTTGTTCATTCCGTTTCACTAACAAATTTAAGAATGAACCCAACTTAAAATATTCCTGAAAATGCAAGTATCTATTCTGAAAATGGAGTGATTGAACTCATTGGAAGTCTGGTTCCGGGCTTGCCACATGGCTCTGTTTTTAGCAGACTGTCGGTAATTTTAATATTATGATTTTTATACACAATGTTGTATGTATGTTTGAAGAAAGAAAAGTATACTTCTATATTCTATATTAACCAGCTTGTTAAGTTGTAATGGACCACGATGAACGAATATCCAAACCTGTCAGGCAAAAATTATGTTCAGTGACGTGTATTCATGGATGCCATTTTGTCTCTCTGTGTTTCATAAATGTCCTTCAATTCGCAAGAGGCTGAATGTATCTCACTGGAGAAAGCATCTGAGTGTACGAAACAGCGCTCCTCTGTTTTAGTATGTGTAGCGCAACTATCTGGTTGTGTCTGGTCAAAAAGATTCTGACATTGTTGGCCCCCGTTAGCATTGAATACAAGGGAAGCCAGTGAGCGTTTGGCCTCCCGTGATAAAAAAAATAAAAATAATAGATAATCAGTGTTGAGTTAAACTGAGTGAGCTCAGCTGTGAATGTTCCTGGTGCACCAACAACAACAAAAAGTGTCAAGGGAAGCCATTTTGGGTTTAGCTTCACACCAATCACATCCGTACTGGCCAATGACTATAACAGTGATTCTAATCCAACTGTAAATGTGTACATTGTCCCCTGGCCTGAGAGGATGGAAGTTCAATATGTAGCTAGATGTAGTAACGTTAGCCTAATGTTAACTTAGGTGGCCTGGCGCATCGTTGCCCATGAAAGGAAGTTAGGCTAGCGAGCAAGCGTCTTAGCCAGGTAGCCTAGGATAACAAAAACTCAAAGCGTGTACTGTTTGACAGACTCATGGACCATTTAAGGAACATGAAAGAGAGATTGATGGCATTGCTGGCATTTCTCCACAAGTAGGGCGAGTTAACATGTTTTTGTTACACACGAGCACGTACGCAGAAATCTGTACCATGGGCTGCCACATCATGTTTAGCTTACGTTGATTGGACTAAGTCGTTTTTTTGGTATCTTTTAGTTGTCACTGTATTAGACTAAGCAGAGGTGATTTAGATGATGTTGAAATGGTGCTGGAATAGTGGAGGCAGCTCCTGTTGTCTTTGTGACTTGCAGTAAACTCTCCGGTGTTCTAAATCAATAGTTGTTTAGTGGTCCGAAAATATCAGAAACATTAACTTGCTTGAGTGTGTTGTAGGTCATGTATTTGTTTGTTACATTCAATATGCTTTGTGGACTTCATCAGACAGATGTTGGCATGTTGCTCTCCGGTTTTGTGATGAAACACAGGTGTGGTTGAGTTCATTCTGCCACTGTGTCTTCTTATTGTCTCGGCCTTTAGGCCTATATATCATGGTGTCAAGGTATATGAACAGGTTATAAGAGCAAATGCAATTTTCACAACATATAGGTTGTAATATGGCTTTTTTCCCCCCTGGCTTGACTTCCCTGGTGATTTTACCCACACACCGCTACTGATGATGAGGCAACCCATTCCCACATTTCAAACATGGTAGAAACTAACACAGTATCCTGCAGTGCTTGCTGATAAACCTCTAGTTACTGCTGGTGGACAATGCTTTCAAAATGGGTTAAAGTGGCAAATGATCGGATACCACAGGGGGCTGCTGAGAGGAGGACGGCTCACAATAATGGCTGGAACAGATGAAATGGAATGGCATTAGAAAACATGGAAACTATGGACTCCCAAGTGTCACAGCGGTCTAAGGCACTGTATCTCAGTGCTAGAGGCGTCACTACAGACCCTGGTTTGATTCCAGGCTGTATCACAACCGGCCGTGATTGGGAGTCCCATAGTGTGGTACACAATTTTTTTATTTTTTTATTTCACCTTTATTTAACCAGGTAGGCCAGTTGAACAACTTCTCATTTACAACTGCGACCTGGCCAAGATAAAGCAAAGCAGTGCGACAAAAAACAACAACACAGAGTTATACATGGAATAAAGAAATGTAGTCAATAACACAATAGAAAAATCTATATACAGTGTGTGCAAATGGAGTAAGGAGGTAAGGCAATAAATAGGCCATAGTAGCGAAGTAATTACAATTTAGCAAATTAACACTGGAGTGATAGATGTGCAGATACTGATGTGCAAAAGCAAAAAAAAAAGGAAATAAAAATAATATGGGGATGAGGTGGGTAGCTGGATGGTGGGCTATTTACAGCTGCAGCGATCGGTTAGCTGCTCACAGCTGGTGCTTAAAGTTAGTGAGGGAGATAAGTGTTTCCAGTTTCAGAGAGTTTTGTAGTTCGTTCCAGTCATTGGCAGCAGAGAACTGGAAGGAAAGACGGCCAAAGGAGGAATTGGCTTTGGGGGTGACCAGTGAGATATACCTGCTGGAGCGCGTGCTACGGGCGGGTGCTGCTATGGTGACCAGTGAGCTGAGATAAGGCGGGTCTTTATCTAGCAAAGACTTATTTATAGATGACCTGGAGCCAGTGGGTTTGGCGACGAATATGCAGTGAGGACCAGCCAACGAGAGCATACAGGTCACAGTGGTAGGTGGTATATGGGGCTTTGGTGATAAAACAGATGGCACTGTGATAGACTGCATCCAGTTTGCTGAGTAGAGTGTTGGAGGCTATTTTGTAAATGACATCGCCGAAATCGAGGATCGGTAGGATAGTCAGTTTTACGAGGGTATGTTTGGCAGCGTGAGTGAAGGATGCATTGTTGAGAAATAGGAAGCCGATTCTAGATTTAATTTTGGATTGGAGATGCTTAATGTGAGTCTGGAAGGAGAGTTTGCAGTCTAACCAGACACCTAGGTATTTGTAGTTGTCCACATATTCTAAGTCAGAACCGTCCAGAGAAGTGATGCTGGACAGGCGGGTAGGTGCGGTCGGTTAAAAAAGTCGGTCGGTTAAAAGAGTTTAAGAGCAGTTGGACACCACGGAAGGAGAGTTGTATGGCATTGAAGCTTGTTTGGAGGTTTGTTAACACAGTGTCCAAAGAAGGGCCAGATGTATACAGAATGGTGTCGTCTGCGTAGAGGTGGATCAAGGAATTACCCGCAGCAAGAGCGACATCGTTGATATATACAGAAAAAAGAGTCGACCCGAGAATTGAACCCTGTGGCACCCCCATAGAGACTGCCAGAGGTCCGGACAACAGGCCCTCCGATTTGACATACTGAACTATATCTGAGAAGTAGTTGGTGAACCAGGCGAGGCAGTCATTTGAGAAACCAAGGCTGTTGAGTCTGCCCGATAAGAATACGGTGATTGACAGAGTCAAAAGCCTTGGCCAGGTCGATGAAGATGGCTGCACAGTACTGTCTTTTATCGATGGCGGTTATGATATCATTTAGTACCTTGAGTGTGGCTCAGGTGCACCCGTGACCAGCTCGGAATTGGCCCACCGTCGTCCGGATTTTGTCGGGGTAGGCCGTCATTGTAAACAAGAATTTGTTCTTAACTGACTTGCCTAGTTAAATAAAGATTAAATTAAAATTAATAAATGTATTTGATACCATACCACTAATTCCGCTCCAGTCATTGCCATGAGCCTTTCCTCCTTAATTAAGGCACCACCAACCTCCTGTGGCAGATACATAAGTCAATGTTAAATATTAAAATACCCTACAAGATGTGATCTAATTCTGCACTAGACAGGATTCAAAACATCATAATGGTAAAAGGGAAAGGGGGATATCTAGTCAGTTGTACAACTGAAAGCATTCAACTGAAATGTGTCTTCCGCATTTAACCCAACCCCTCTGAATCAGAGAGGTGCGTGGGGGCTGCCATAGTCAACATCCAAGTCTTCGGTGCCCGGGGAACAGTGGGTTAACTGCTTTGCTCTGGGGCAGAATGACTGATTTTTACTTTGTCAGCTTGGGGATTCGATCCTGCAACCTTTCGGTTACTGGCCCGACGCTCTAATCACTAGTGTTTAGAAGCTTTAGAGTGAAGAAAACGACACAAAATGTGAAGGGATCTAATTCTGCACTGAACAGAACTCGAAACACTAAAATAGTGTTTTCAACCATTTACGGTAGTGCTCCCAGTCCCTGGCAAGGTGTTGCTCAACACTTGATTAAGTTGTGTTACAACATACCATGTAATGTTTCAAAACATCTCAGGATGAGGTGTTTCAATACTCCAGAAAGGGTTTCTTCTCCCTCAAGTTGGTGGCAGCTCAGTTGCCACTAGTTTTGGTGTTCATTTCATTTTGGTGTTAAAGCACTTCATTTCAACTGGAGTGACTGCGGTTCCGGATCTTCTGGAACCCGACTTGTCGTTGATATTGATTCGGTGATATCTACGCATGTGCGTTAAGTACAGTGGCTTCTGCTCAGTGCTCCCAGTGACATGTATGGGGAAACTTTATGTTGTACTCTAAAGATATGTCTCAAGCGTGATTTCATGTTATTTTGTTCAGGATGGGTGTTGGGCTACACGCAGCTATCATGTTGTACACAACAGACATGATCATAAACTTATTTTTTTTTGTCCGTGACAAACAGTATATTTGGGCAAGCATATAAAATACAAGCAAGACACATGCAGGCAGTCACATACAAGCGATTATTTTCTCATTATCATCGCAAACATTGGCTAGTTCGTTTTTCAGTCACTCTGGCTACGATATGTCAGCATAACTATTAAGATTATCATCACATAGTATGCAGTCTAAAGGAAAAAGTTGACAAACAACGTGAGAAAAAATAGCGCGCCGGGCGATGCAAAACGAACTCGATCATTATCAGCTGTTGTGCCAGAAATCCCCCCTTCGCGTGAACGCGTACGCACTCGATTCTTCATTACTGCTAGTAGCAGAAATGATTTTTAATTTGTGTCAATGATCAGGTTGGGGGCTGGTTTAATTTTTTTTTTTTATGGGGGTTTGATCGCGGGGGAGGCACAAGTAAGGAAGGAAATGAAGGAAATTAGAAGGGGGGGGGGTTTGACAGGCAAGAAAATGGCCTTGCCGGAAGCCTCCCCCCTTCTAATTTTCTTAATTTTGTGGCTAGAGTCAAATACTTTCTGTGGCACACATCAGAGTCAAATGTTTTCTATAGAACAAACTTCGTCAGGGAGGGATAAGCAACCAAAATGAATAATTAACGTATGTGTGTGTTATTAAACATAGAGGAGGGAGTACAATGTAGGCAAGAAATAAACATTTCAGAACAACTACTAGTCAAATAAGACATGAGAGAGAGATGACGAATTTTGGCAAAGAGATTTATTTATAGACTAATACCACATGAACCAAATAAACAAACCGAAAAATGCAGACATTACTAGTGTCTCACGACCAACCGCCATAACAAATAAAATGAAATGCAGCCTAACTTGATCATTGACAGCTGCCTTGAAGGACACAAATATAAGATCACTGAAATGTAGGCTAAACTGACAGCAGAGTGAAGCGCAGAGTGCATGCTGAAACACAGCTGCCCCGAGGTGGAACAGCTAGGTAGCCTACTACGGGTGGTAGTTGCATGATTTACATTTACATTTACGTCATTGAGAAGCGAAATAGCAGTTAGTATGGCCTGTGTGCAGTGGCGGTTCTAGACCATTTCAACTGGGGGGCCAAGCTGGGGCCAGTTGTACTGTTAGAGGGGCCAGTTATATTAGACGTTATTGTTGTCATATCGTTTTTCTTCACTGCATTAGCAGGCATTAGCAGGCAAAAGACCATGTTCATAATCATCATCGTTGCCACTGTCTAATAACGGATGTAAAAAAAGAACGATAGCAAAAATTAGTTATGTAAAAATTATTTTATACTCCATATTTAGGGTGGCTACAAGGGGGCCCAAAATAGTTGTCACAGGGGCATTGCCCCCCCCCCCCAGAACCGCTAGTGCCTGTGTGTGGTTAAAACGCAGATCGTTTTTTTTTTGGGCCTCAACGCAAAAACTCAAGTGGGAAGTTACATCATTTTTTTTTCAGGAAGTCAGGCTAGTGGCTATGATATGTCAACAACTATAAAAATTAGCCTACATCATCACACAAAACACTGATTGTGTCCTGCTTGTGCCACCGCAATATCCTTAACAACAGACAGAGGTTGTATAGCCTTCAATAAATATTCCGTAGGGGTGGGAGACTGCATTTACAGTCCCGGCTTAATTTTAACAGTGTGACATATTCACTATATAATGGTTATGTTCCAAATGGTACCCTGTTCCCTATATAGTGAACTATTTTTGACTAGAGTCCTAGTGTAGTATATGCAATAGGGTGCCATTCCCCCCCAGAAATGTCCGGGAACTTGCAGGTGCCTGGGTGGAAGAGTGGGGTAACATCTCACAGCAAGAACTGGCAAATCTGGTACAGTCCATGAGGAGGAGATGCACTGCAGTACTTAATGCAGCTGGTGGCCACACCAGATACTGACTGTTACTTTTGATTTTGACCCCCCCTTTGTTCAGGGACACATTATTCCATTTCTGTTAGTCACATGTCTGTGGAACTTGTTCAGTTTCTCAGTCACAGTTGTTGAATCTTATGTTCATACAAATATTTACACGTGTTAAGTTTGCTGAAAATAAACGCAGTTGACAGTGAGAGGACGTCTCTTTTTTTTCCTGAGTTTAGTTTGGCAAAGTCCTCTTCAAACTTTCTCACTCCTCACCCCCCCATCATAACATCGACAGACTGTGTGGTCATGATGAAGTGTTTGTGTGTGTTCAGTCAGTCCGTCCGTCCGTTTCTCACTCTCACACTGAGCGACTAAAGCACATCTAATAATAGCAGGTCATCTCAGCGGGTTAGATGAAGGAACTGTGGCATCACAACGGGAAAGTGTCCAGAGTACAGTCCTGATTTTAATTAAGATGCCAAATACTAATTAGAAAGGTTTTTTTTAAATCACAGATAGTATTACAGTTAAAGCTTTCAGGTCTCAAAGTTCAAAATCCTCTAAAATACGTTTTGGTTATTCTTTTTTGTGATTGTTGGTTATGTTTAGTGATGCTTCATCCCTAAGGGGAAAACTCAGAGTGACTTACAGGGCAGATGATCAATGGGGCTTCGTTTTTACCATGTGTATAATAAAAGGGATAGATTTTCTCAGTGAAGGTGCAACCAGTAAAAGAGTAGATATGTGACAAGGCTTCCACATCATAAAAGGAGACCTCTCCCTTCTCATAATCCACAAACACCCCTACCTTCTGGGGCTTCTCTCTCAGGGATAGAACGACAACTTTCTTATTGTGGGCCTCGTACGTCTCCCCATCCCAAAACCCCACAGTCCACAATCCATTCCCCGGGGAGAATGTAAAAGACCCCTTCCTGTTGATGGATTCTTTTGCCACTCCTAAAGTCCATTCAGTCTTTTCCTTTACCTGCACTTCATAGTAGAATCTCCCTAAGGAGAAACCCTCCTTTCCCAGGACACAGATGCCAGCATTAAACCTCTCTGGGTTGTCAGGGAGTTTCTGTGCTCTGTCTCCATACCTCACTTGTTTCCCATCACCAGACACAATAAGCCAGAGATGTGCTGTATCAGGATCAAAAGTCACATCTACTGCACACTGCCTGATTCTCTTCAGCTTGATTTCAGGCAACTTCTCCATCTCTTTATTGAGTGTCTTCCCTAGCTCAGACACAGCTCTCATCACAGTACTCACACTCAGATTCTTGTTTACACTGATCTCAGACCAGTTCTTGGTAGGCGGAAGGCTGCAGAGGGATGGAGAACTCTGGAGGAGGTGGAGGTGGTCCTCAGTGTGTGACAGCTGATCTAGTTCAGTGCTTTTTCTCTGTAGCTCAGTGATTTCCTGCTCCAACTCTTTGATAAACTCTTCACCCTGCCTCTCTACCGATTTCTGCTTCTTCTCAATCACCTCGATGAGCTCAGCCTGGCTTTTCTCAATGCACCGCACCAGAGCAGTGAAGACCTCCACACTATGTGCTATGTCTTTCTCTGTATCTCTCTTGCTGAGGTCCCCTGAGTGTTTGATCTCCCGAATCTTCTGCTTTCGTTCCTGGATCATCTGCTGCACTTTACCCTTAGTCTTCTCCAGCTGAGCCTTCCTCTCACCACACTCTTCCTCTATAGGGACAGTCTTGTGAGTCTTGTGGTCTGTCTCAGTGCAGATCTGACACACACACATCAGGTCTCTCCTGCAGAACATCTCCAGGGGTCTGCTGTGTCTCTGACACACCTTGTCTTCCAGGTTGTCCGCGGGGTCGATCAGCTTGTGTCTCGTCAAGGCTGCCACTCTCTGATGAGGCTCCAGGTGAGTCTCGCAGTAAGAGACCAGACACACCAGGCAAGACTTCAGGGCCTTGCGCTCACCCTCAGTGCAGACATCACAGGACACTTCTCCTGGTTTAGTGAGGTGTAGTTCAACTTCTGGGGTGATGGTTGTGACTTTAACTGGAGACAACTTCTTGAGCTGAGCAGCCATTTTGGAAGTGATTTACGCTGAGATCAGGTCTCCTGTCAAAGGTATTTTTACACAGTGGACACTCACAGAGGTCAGCGGTATCCCAGTATCCACTGATACAGGCCTTGCAGAAGTCGTGTCCACATGAGAAGGTGACTGGGTCAGTGAACTCATCCAGACGGATGGAACTGGAGCTTCTCTTAAGACAGGATAACGCTGGAGGATGCCGTTATTAGGAACAAACCAAAAAAGTGATGTCAAACTATTGTAATACACAGTTGATCATATTACAGTGCATTCGGGAAAGTATTCAGACCCCTTGACTTTTTTTTCACATTTTGTTACGTTACAGCCTTATTCTAAAATGGATTCAATCTTTTAAATTTTTTTATTATCAATCTACACACAATACCCCATAATGGCAAAGCAAAAACATGTTTTTAGAAACGTTTGCAAATTTATTACAAATAAAAAAACAGATACCTTATTTACATAAGTATTCAGACCCTTTGCTATGAGAATCAAAATTGAGCTCAGGTGCATCCTGTTTCCATTGATCATCCTTGAGATGTTTCTACAACTTGATTGGTCCACCTGTGGTAAATTAAATTGATTGGACATGACTTAGCGAAACTGCTAAAAATGGCGCCGGAGAGGATGACTGACGTTTTACATGCTCCTAACCAACAGTGCTATTTTGTTAGTAGTTTTGCGTTGTTTATAACTTGTTTTTTAAACTTATTTTGTACATAATGGTGTTGCTACCATCTCTTATGACCAGTCACCCAAGTCAGAGACTGTCTAGGACTAAAAGCTTCTACCCCCAAGCCATAAGACTGCTGAACAGTTTACCAGTCCGGTGGCCATTTGATTAACGTTCAAATGGGCCCCCCCATTTGGTTTTTACACTGCTGCTACTCGCTGTTTATTATCTATGCATCGTCACTTTACCCCTACCTACATGTACAAACGACCTCTAACCTCTACCCCCGCACACTGACTCAGTACCCCCTGTATATAGCCTCGTTATTGTTATGTTATGGTGTTACTTTTTATTATTTTTTTACTTTAGTTTATTTGGTAAATATTTTCTTAACTCTTCTTGAACTGCACTGTTGGTTAAGGGCTTGTAAGTAAAGATTTCACAGTAAGGTCTACACTTGTTTTGTTCGGCGCATGTGACATGATTGATTTGATTTGGAAAGCTACACACCTGTCTATATAAGGTCCCACAGTTGACAGTGCATGTCAGAACAAAACCAAGCCATAAGGTGGATGGAATTGTCCGTAGAGCTCCGAGACAGGATTGTGTCGAGCCACAGATCTGGGGAAGGGTACCAAAACCTTTCTGCAGCGTTGAAGGTCCCCAAGAACACAGTGGCCTCCTCCATTCTTAAATGGAAGAAGTTTGGAACCACCAAGACTCTTCCTATAACTGTCTGCCTGGCCAAACTGAGCAATCGGGGCAGAAGAGCCTTGATCAGAGGGGTGACCAAGAACCCGATTGTCACTCTGAAAGAGATCCAGAGTTCCTCTGTGGAGATGGCAGAACCTTCCATGATAGAGTGGCCCGACGGAAGCCACTCCTCAGTAAAAGGCACATGACAGCCCACTTGGAGTTTGCCAAAAGACACCTAAAGGACTCTCAGACCATAAGAAACAAGATTCTCTGGTCTGATGAAACTATGATTTAACTCTTTGGCCTGAATGCCAAGCGTCTGGAGGAAACCAGGCACCGCTCATAACCTTGCCAATACCATCCCTACGGTGGTGGTGGCAACATCATGCTGTGGGGATGTTTTTCAGCAGCAGGGACTGGGAGACAAGTCAGGATTGAGGGAAAGATGAACGGCGCAAAGTACAGAGAGATCCTTGATGAAAACCTTCTCCAGAGTGCTCAGGACCTCAGACTGGGGCAACCCTAAGCACACAACCAAGAGAACACAGGAGTGGCTTCGGAACAAGTCTAGACTTGAACGCAATCTAAGATCTCTGGCGAGACCTGAAAATAGCTGTGCAGCGATGTTCCCATTCCAACCTGACAGAGCTTTAGAGGATCTGCATAGAATGGGAGAAACTCCCCAAATACAGGTGTGCCAAGCTTGTAGCGTCATACACAAGAAGACTCGATGCTGTTACCACTGCCAAAGGTGCTCCAACAAAGTACTGAGTAAAGGGTCTGAAAACTTATGTAAATGTGATATTTTTTTACATTTTTTATACATTTGCAAAACATTTTAAAAAAACTGTTTTTGCTTTGTCATTACGGGGTATTGTGTGTAGATTGATAAGGAAAAATAACTATTTAATTCATTTTAGAATAAGGCTGTAACGTAACAAAATGTGGAAAAAGTGAAGGGGTCTGAATAATTTCCGAATGCACTGTATATTGTAAGCATTTGTGGCGATGTTCTCACATATAAATCCTTGCACATTAAGATATTTCCTGAAGTTGAATACTAATGTATTAGGCGGTTAACAGGCACAGGTTCAGTGTGAAATAAGTTAATACATATATATAAATCACACAAACAAGTATTAGCTTAGCATAAGTGTTTGCTCCTTCTCCTTCTCCCTACTTACCTAAGTATTTTGTCTTCCAAGCAGAGAAAAAGGGACAGTGATTCTACAACTGACTTATTCTTTTGTTCAGGTTTTCCAGTTGAGTTTCACTTCAGCAAAGTGATGTCACTAAGCCCTTCCCTGCATTCTACCATTTCCTACCACTTTGACTTCTGCTCTTAAAGGGATAGACCCTCTGAAATTGATGGCACTTTTAAAGCATGACTCTTTGACTCAAATATAATGGTGGTACAAGTCAAACACATCAGTCCTGTCTTAACTTAAATGGTATCATCAGAATTGACATTGGATAAAAGTACAGACCCAGAGTGTCAAAATGGCATATCATGTACCACAATTGGAGGAACAAGGGAAAAGTAATGCTGCTTTGAAATTTGATAAACTTGTAACCCCACTTTTGAGAAATGCCCCTTGAAAGGTTTTGGTTGAGTTTTTACACTTCTTTGTTTCACAACCATTCAGCATTGTTCACACGCTCTGAAACCTTTTCTCCGACGATCTCTTTAAGGATTCACGTGAGGCCATGTGCTAAACAGAGCGAGTAGTTTAGTAAACAACCAAAGATTTCAAAACTAAAAGTGGTTAAAGTAGTAGCCTACAATAAGGAACAACTCCAGGTAAAAAATACACTTTATAAAGAACGTAAGATCAATAAAAGTCGTGCTAATCATGTTGGAGGTCAATTAAATAACCAAAACGTGCTTTACATACCAAGTATTGTCGTCGTTTCCTTGTAGAGACTCCACACCGCTGCTTTTGTCACATGAGATGGCGGCAGCTTTCCACCAAAGTGTTTGTGTCTTGGGTGGAGTCCTGGTTACACAATTGCATTATCCTCTGCATAGATGTTGATGAAGTTCACAACTCGCTGCAAGTCCTCATGCTTCAGGTGTAACCTGTGCTTGCTCGGCCCGGCTCGCTTTTTGATGGGAGGCATTAGATCATTCTCCTTGTATGATTGGTGGAGGAGAGTTAGACGTGTTCTGCTGATGCTGAAAAACAAATCCCAGATAGAAATATTTTGTAATTATTACATGAGGCCTACCCAGACACACCTTTCTAAATTGATGGATGTGAAAGAGAGGCTACAACCAGCCACGTCTAGCTAAGTGGAGGGGTCTCTATTGTCTAGACCTGTTCACATGTCATGAAATACAATAGATGGACATAATCACCTCCAGACACACCTGGTTAAGTTGGTGGGTCGTGTAATCATCTGGCAGTCTTTTTGTTTAGACTAACTAGCTAAACAATGAACCATGATCCCAACCCACACTACTAGCAATACAAACAGAATGTCATAGCTTGCCACCATGCATGAAATTATGTGTTATGAATCTACAGGTAGCTCAAGCTAACCAGCTAGGTTCAATGTTAGCTAGCTAGCTAACAGTACGCTTTAACGTGCAATGAAAACAACTTTCGGACAAAATTTGAAACGTATAAAATCTGAAATGTTTCACATTCATGGTTGCCATTAGTTTGAAGATGTAATCCGTGTTTTATACAACAGCCTTCTGTGTTCTCTTTTCAACTTCGTCCGCATTTGCAATCAAAACGTCAGAATTTTCTACGTCACTTTCTCATACTCCTCTTTTCACTGGGCATTCCACTGATTTCAACTCAGTCAACTTCTTTCGTGATAACAAGACTGTTGATCTCCGTTTCTTCCCCATCACTGTCATCAGATGACTTTAAAACGTCTGGATGAATGAAAATGTTTTTACTTTAAGTCAGTGATTTCCTCATCGTCTGATTCATTTTCAGTAAGAGTGTCACAGGATCCAACGAAAGTGGCGCCCCTCCTCGGTCGGGCGGCGCTCGGCGGTCGTCGTCGCCGGCCTATTAGCTGCCACCGATCGTTGTTTCTGTCGTTTAGTTTTGTCTGTCTGTTCCGCACCTGTTTTGTGTATGTCATTAGTGGGGACTTATTTAAGGTGTGTTTTCAGTTGGGATTTTGTGCGGGATTGTTTATTGTCCACGTTGTGTGATTTCGACAGTTTTGTTTTTGTATAAAGATTTACCGGGCTGCGCTCCTTGCCTTAGGAATTATATTTTTTGTGTTGTACGGGCGCAGTTAACTATTACTGGAACTTTGTGTAGCGCCCTGTGCTTTTCGGCGTGTGTGTGAGTAGGATCATTAAAAGACACTCACCTCCAGCACCTCTGTCTCCTGCACTTGATTCCACCTATCAGCCAGTCCAAGTCCGACGTGACAAAGAGAGTCAGCATGGTACGATCTTCCTCCAGAAAGTAGTCCCCATCACAACTTTTTCCCACTGATCTTTGTCGATAGCGCCTGCTAAATTCAGGGGAGCAATGTTGTTGAGAGTAGTAGCAACACTTATGCAGGTCTCCATGGCAATATCTTTCATAAAGCAAAGATTCTTCTTCTTCTTTGGAGATGAACGGCAGTTGGCATCCAATATGTTGCATTACCGCCCCCAACTGGACTATAATATAAATCCATTATACTTTGTGATACATTTATTTGTATTTTTTAAACATTCTTCCAACTAACCCTACACTCATTAAAACCCACTACCCCCTAACACTACTTTTAACCTATCTGTTCCTGCACCATGCCCTGTATCTCTTCTGAAGTCAAATCTCGTATGGCCAAATACTTCTCTGCAGCTGCCTCCACAAAAATCTATTTTCTGTGATTTCCGTTCCATTTCTGCAGTACAGTTAACCATTGCTAAGAAGCCAACCTTACTGAAGCAAATATCACTTGTTGGCTTATCCCTCTGTTCTGGCACAGATCTATTACTCACAAGGATCCTTTCAGGGTCCCTCACCCTTGACCCATCCTCTTCTACTTTCTTCACTGCCTCAGCATATGACACCTTCTGCGCTACACTGACTCTAGCCACATCAATCTGCCTCTCTCGCACCAGACACTTCCAATCCCCAGCAACATGAGCACCCCTACAGTTGACACACACAACTTTATCCACCGAAGCTACACAGTCTTCTATCCCATGCCCTACTGCACACTTCCCCCATCTTGTAATCTCCCTCCTACAAACTGCTGCAACATGACCATAAACGTGGCACCTGAAACACTGCAGTGGATTCAGCACAAAAGCTCTAACAGGATAACTGATATATCCTAACATGACTTTGTCAGGTAAAGACTCTGACTCAACTCAAGGACTGACTCCTCTGTTTCACCACGCTCCACCACCGGGTCTGTGTCGCACCAAATGGCGGCATCACAAACACCAGGAATGTTCAACTTCACTTAACACTACCCCAGAAATCACTCCTTTCAATGGTGCCCTGTTCCTAAGAGCAAAGCAAGAAACAGATCTTGACCCAAGTTGCATGACACGGAACACCCGCTCCCTCTGGTCAGAAGAAACACAAACAAATATCACAAGTCTACTACAGGTTACCTTCACTGATTCAACTACACCCAACTCCTTTCTTACCCTCCCTGAAACCACAAATGGATCCGCCAAAAGGCAAAGATCCACTTTCTCCAAAAATGTCACTCCTACTGGACCAGATTCTTCTTGATCATGTCCATTGATGCCAGGCTCAGGTTCCGAGATCTTCACCTTCCACCTCACTTAACTCACCTTCATTCACTTCCATTTCACCTCCAGAACTTGGTTTGGCACTAGCCTCACTCTGTTTGCAGTTGACACCAATCTTCCACATTTTTATCGCTAGCTTCCTCAAATTCAAATCCAACCTCTTCTTTCTCTTTTTTTCCTCCTCCATTCCTCCTCAGGAATCCACCTTTCTGTGTCCATGTCCCAATATTCCTCTTCCCCTCTGACTTTGCTTGCGGCCCGGTGGCGTCCCGACTTAACCTCATCTCATAATCATGCTGCTCACCTCGGAAACATGTTTTCTCCAGGTGCTGACATTTTGAGAGCATGAGCCTTCTGTCCGATTGAGCGCAAAACGTTCAGTTGCAACAGAAACCGTTTACTTCCTTGTCCAAAAAAAACTCTCGTTAGTGGAATGCACTTCCCTAAACAATCGGTAGCGAAGATTACCTGAGCAGCTCATGTTATTGACAGAAGACTGTGACATGGCAGACTAATCAGAACTCATCTCTCGGCATGTCCAGTACACCCATTAGCTCAGCCAATCAAATCAAATCAAATTGTTTAGTCACATGCTCCCCGAATACGACAGGTTCAGACCTTACAGTGAAATGCTTACTTACGAGCCCCTAACCAACAACGCAATTTAAAATAAAAGCATATGAATAAGAATAAAAAATAAAAGTAACAAGTAATTAAAGAACGGCAGTAAAATAACAATAGTGAGACTTTATACAGGGGCTACCGGTACAGAGTCAATGTGCGGGGGCACTGGTTAGTCGAGGTAATTGAGGTAATATGTACATGTAGGTAGAGTTATTAAAGTGACTATGCATAGAGGATAACAACAGAGAGTAGCAGCGGTGTAAAGGGGGGGGGGCATTGCAATTAGTCTGGGTAGCCACACTGGGTAGCCATTTGATTAGATGTTCAGGAGTCTTATGTCTTGGGGGTAGAAGCTGTTTAGAAGCCTCTTGGACCTAGACTTGGTGCTCCGGTACTGTTTGCTGTGCGGTAGCAGAGAGAACAGTCTATGACTAGGGTGGCTGGAGTCTTTGACAATTTTTAGGGCCTTCCTCTGACACCGCCTGGTATGGAGGTCCTGGATGGCAGGAAGCTTGTCCCCAGTAACGTACTCTGCCGTACGCACTACTGTAGTGCCTTGCGGTCGGAGGCCAAGCAGTTGCCATACCAGGCGGTGATGCAACCAGTCAGGATGCTCTGGATGGTGCAGCTGTAGAACCTTTGAGGATCTGAGGACCCATACCAAATCTTTTCAGTCACCTGAGGTGGAGCTCGGTCCTCTTTTTCCTGTAGTCCACAATCATCTCCTTTGTCTTGTTGAGGGAGAGGTTGTTGTCCTGGCACCACACGACAGGCTCTCTGACCTATAGGCTGTCTAGTTGTTGTCGGTGATCAGGCCTACCACTGTTGTGTCATCAGCAAACTTAATGATGGTGTTGGCCATAAGTCATAAGTAGCCTTCCCTGTAGCCTTCCCTGTAGCTCAGTTGGTAGAGCATGGTGTTTGCAACGCCAGGGTTGTGGGTTCGATTCCCACGGGGGGCCAGCACAGAAAAAAAATGTATGAAATGTATGCATTTACTACTGTAAGTCGCTCTGGATAAGAGCGTCTGCTAAATATGTAAAATGTAAAAATGTAAAATAAGTGAACATGGCGTACAGGAGGGGACTAAGCACACACCCCTGAGGGGCCCCTGTGTTGAGGATCAGCGTGGCAGATGTGTTGTTACCTACCCTTACCACCTGGGGTTGGCCTGTCAGGAAGTCCAGGATCCAGTTACAGGGGAAGTGTTTAGTTCCAGTGTCCTTAGCTTATTGATGAGCTTTGAGGGTACTATGGTGTTGAACACTGAGCTGTAGTCAAGGAATAGCATTCTCACATAGGTGTTCCTTTTGTCCAGGTAGGAAAGGGTGGAGTGCAATAGAGATTGCATCATCTGTGGATCTGTTAGGGCGGTATGCAGATTGGAGTGGGTCTAGGGTTTCTGGGATAATGGTGTTGATGTGAGCCATGACCAGCGTTTCAAAGTACTTCATGGCTACAGACGTGAGTGCTACGGGTCGGTAGGTAGTCATTTAGGGAGGTTACCTTAGTGTTCTTGAGCACAGGGACTATGGTGGTCTGCTTAAAACATGTTGGTATTACAGACTCGGACAGGAAGAGGTTGAACATGTCAGTGAAGACACTTGCCAGTTGGTCAGCTCATGCTCGCAGTACAGTACACATCCTTGTAATCCATCTGGCTCTGCGATATTGTGAATGTTGACCTGTTTAAAGGTCTTACTCGCATCGGCTGCGGAGAGCGTGATCACACAGTCTTCTGGAACAGCTGGTGCTCTCATGCATGTTTCAGTGTTATTTGCCTCGAAGCGAGCATAGAAGTAGTTTAGCTCATCTGGTAGGCTCGTGTCACTGGACAGCTCTCGTCTGTGCTTCCCTTTGTAGTCTGTACTGGTTTGCAAGCCCTGCCCCATCCGACGAGCGTCAGAGCCGGTGTAGTACGATTTGATCTTAGTCCTGTATTGATGCTTTGCCTGTTTGATGGTTCGTTGGAGGGCATAGCGGGATTTCTTATAAGCTCCTGCTCCTTGAAAGCAGCAGCTCTAGCCTTTAGCTCACTGCGGATGTTGCCTGTAATCCATGGCTTCTGGTTGGGGTATATACGTACAGTCACTGTGGGGACGATGTCATCGATGCACTTATTGATGAATCTGATGACTGATGTGGTGTACTCCTCAATGCCATCGGAGCAATCCCGGAACATATTCCAGTCTGTGCTAGGAAAATAGTCCTGTAGCTTAGCATCTGCTTCATCTGATCACTTTTTTATTGACCGAGTCACTGGTGCTTTCTGTTTTAATTTTTGCTTGAAAGCAAGAATCAGGAGGATAGAATTATGGTCAGATTTGCCAAATGGAGGGTGAGGGAGAGCTTTGTATGCATCTCTGCGTGTGAAGTAAAGGGGGTCCAGAGTTTTTTTCCCTCTGGTTGCACATTTAACATGCTGATAGAAATTTGGTTAGACCGATTTAAATTTCCCTGCATTTAAAGTCCCCGGCCACTAGGAGCGCCACCTCTGGGTGAGAGTTTTCCTATTTGCTTATTGCTGAATACAGCTCATTGAGTGCGGTCTCAGTGCCAGCATCAGTCTGTGGTGGTATGTAGACAGCTATGAAAAATACAGATGAAAACTCTCTAGGTAGATAGTGTGGTCTACACCTTATGAGATACTCTACCTCAGGTGAGCAAAACCTCGAGACTTCCTTAGATATCGTGCACCAGCTGCTATTTACAAAAATACATAGTCCGCTGCCCCTTGTCTTACCAGAGGCGAGGCTGCTGTTCTGTCCTGCAGATACAGCGTATAACCAGCCAGCCATTGATGATGTTGTCGTTCAGCCACGACTCCGTGAAGCATAAGATATTACACTTTTGAATGTCCCGTTGGTAGTTTAATCTTCTGTGATGGTCATCGATTTTATTTTCCAAAGATTACACATTTGCTTTGCAGAATGGAAGGCAGTGGGGGTTCATTCGATCGCCTATGAATTCTCTGAATTCATGGCTAGCGGGAAGGTTCTTTGCTTTTTCCTTGGCTAAATCAACTAGGTTTGTAATTTAACAATTTTATTTGTATTTACAGATGACATACAAGTTTGTTATTAAGACACATGAAAGTGCACATGTTCCTGAAGGCATTTAAATTAATGACACTCAAATGCCTTTCCTGTGAAGTAGTGACGTCCTTCATATGCCCAGCTTTTTCAAACGGGTCACATACTGTATACACTGAGTATACAAAACATTAAGCTCCTTTTCATGACAGACTGATCTCTTATTGATGTCACCACTTTAATCAGTGTAGATGAAGGGGAGGAGACAGGTTAAAGAAGGATGACGTGTCTTTGAATGGGGTATGGTAGTAGGTGCCGGGTGCACCGGTTTGAGTGTGTCAAGAACTGCACCGCAGCCGGGTTTTTCACTCTCAACTGTTTCCCATGGTGATCAAGAATGGTCCATTACCCAAAGGACACCCAGCCAACTTGACAAAACTGTGGGACCAGCCAACTTGACACAACTGTGGGACCAGCCAACTTGACAAAACTGTGGGACCAGCCAACTTGATGCAGATGTGGGACCAGCCAACTTGACACAACTGTGGGACCAGCCAACTTGACACAACTGTGGGACCAGCCAACTTGACACAACTGTGGGACCAGCCAACCTGACACAACTGTGGGACCAAATTTCAAAGTATTTGATTACTTCTCTGTATCGTTCCAAGGTTAAGTTTAGGCATTAATGCAGAATTGTTAAGGTTAGGCGTTGACTCTGAATGGTTAAGGTAAGGGTTAACATTTGGGACAGGCTTAAAACAAAAATGTTCTGGATTTAAAACATGTCACCTGTGTAGCGAGAGGCCGAAGCGTACGCCCATCTACCATCCTCTTCCACAAATTCCCAGCAAAAACCTACTTGAAGGTGACGGCTCTCACTGTTGACCCTAGTGACCGGGTTCCACGTCATCTCCCGACGTCCTCAGACATGGATGGACGTCGAAAACTGACTTGCATCACGGGTGACCTGCCTGATGTTTGTCCCGAAGTATTACTTGTGATTAGAGGACAGTAGAGATCGTCTGGAACTGAGCCATTTGGAACGTGTTGTAGAGGTTCAATCATGGAGTCTTGAGAATGGCTATAGATGGCTGGATGAGGTGAGAGTTGTACTGAGGATGAAGACTGAGGTGTGTGTGTGTGGAGCGGCGGGTGTGTGTGTGTGTGTGTGTGTGTGTGTGTGTATGTGCGCACACGTGTCCGTGTTCATGTCTGTGTGTGTGTGTGCGCACACGTGTCCATGTTCATATCTGTGTGTGTGTGTGTGTCTGTGTGTGTGTATGCACACGTGTCCGTGTTCATATCTGTGTGTGTATGTGTGTCTGTGTGTGTGTGCGCATTTGTGTTCCCAGCTAAATCAATACAACTCCCCCTGGCAGACATTACAAAGGACTTCACTTCAAAGAGAAGTACAGACCGTCTCATTTCCACAAAGACAAAGACATTCATAGACAAAAGATACAACATACAGACACACTACCTCTTAAAATCCTGGAGCCATGGATAGCACAGAGAGGTCTGCCTGTTAGCTAAATGGCGCTAGGCCCTCGTTGGCGAGGTGTTAATATTTGGATGGGTAACACACTACCACACAATGGACAGATACACCTGCAGGTATTATTGTGCTAATGTTGCTGATGAAACTAGGCATGACAGCAGCTGTTTTTCTTCTCTCAACCGAAATGCTAGCTTGGTTCACTAAAACTCTCAAACTAAACATGAAACAACCTGTTCCTCTCTAAAGGACACCCTTCATCTTGGCTCTCTGGAAATACTATCAAACTAAACATGAAAACAACCCTGTCTTCTGTTGCTGTTTCGGAGAAGGGACTGTATTAATTAAGGATCCCCACTAATACCTAAAAAGGCAGCAGCTACTCTTCCTGGGGTTTATTATGGATCCTCATTAGTTCCTGTCAAGGCAGCAGCTACTCTTCCTGGGGTTTATTATGGATCCCCATTAGTTCTTGCTGAGGCAGCAGCTACTCTTCCTGGTGTTTAATATGGATCCCCATTAGTTCCTGTCAAGGCAGCAGCTACTCTTCCTGGGGTTTATTATGGATCCCCATTAGTTCCTGTCAAGGCAGCAGCTACTCTTCCTGGGGTTTATTATGGATCCCCATTAGTTCCTGCCAAGGCAGCAGCTACTCTTCCTGGTGTTTATTATGGATCCCCATTAGTTCCTGTCAAGGCAGCAGCTACTCTTCCTGGTGTTTATTATGGATCTCCATTAGTTCCTGCCAAGGCAGCAGCTACTCTTCCTGGGGTTTATTATGGATCCCCAGTAGTTCCTGCCAAGGCAGCAGCTACTCTTCCTGGGGTTTATTATAGATCCCCATTAGTTCCTGTCAAGGCAGCAGCTACTCTTCCTGAGGTTTATTATGGATCCCCATTAGTTCCTGTCAAGGCAGCAGCTACTCTTCCTGGGGTTTATTATGGATCCCTATTAGTTCCTGCCAAGGCAGCAGCTACTCTTCCTGGGGTTTATTATGGATCCCCATTAGTTCCTGCCAAGGCAGCAGATACTCTTCCTGGGGTTTATTATGGATCTCCATTAGTTCCTGCCAAGGCAGCAGCTACTCTTCCTGGGGTTTATTATGGATCCCCATTAGTTCCTGTCAAGGCAGCAGCGTGAGTTTTATTGGGTGTGACTGAGACAAAAAAAAATCACTGTTCATATTCTGCCAGAGAGCACAGTTGAATTGTTATTGTTATGCTGGCAAGTACACTGTCGTGACATGAATCCAAATGTGTGTGTTTGGCTGTAGAAAAGCAACCTTATTTTGGTCGTAGCGTAGCCAGCTTTGCTTCAATAAGACAGATGTTTAGAGCTAAAGCAGAGTGGGTGTTGTGTACTCGGGGTCTAGAAGTGATATAGGAGGAGCCCTAGGGTCTGCAGGGGTCACGGTCATGTGCTACATGTCAGGTTATGATTAATGAATGTGAACTTTACCCATGCACGTACACGCGCACACTGTTGGAGTCTACACGGCCCTGGTCTGTGGGTTTAACCTGTTGGAGTCTACACGACCCTGGTCTGTGGGTTTAACCTGTTGGAGTCTACACGACCCAGGTCTGTGGGTTTAACCTGTTGGAGTCTACACGACCCTGGTCTGTGGGTCTAACCTGTTGGAGTCTACACGACCCTGGTCTGTGGGTCTAACCTGTTGGAGTCTACACGACCCTGGTCTGTGGGTTTAACCTGTTGGAGTCTACACGACCCTGGTCTGTGGGTTTAACCTGTTGGAGTCTACACAACCCAGGTCTGTGGGTTTAACCTCTATGGGCTAGGTGGCACCAAATCGTCCCACCTACGTAACAGCCAGTTGAATCCTGTGGCGTGATTTTCAAAACGTTTGAAATGCTATTACTTCAATTTCTCAAACATATGACTATTTTACAGCTATTTAAAGACAAGACTCTCGTTAATCTAACCACACTGTCCGATTTCAAAAAGGCTTTACAACGAATGCAAAACATTAGATTATGTCAGCAGAGTACCCAGCGAGAAATAATCAGACACCCATTTTTCAAGCTAGCATATAATGTCACAAAAACCCAAACCACAGCTAAATGCAGCACTAACCTTTGATGATCTTCATCAGATGACACACCTAGGACATTATGTTATACAATACATGCATGTCTGTTCAATCAAGTTCATATTTATATCAAAAAACAGCTTTTTACATTAGCATGTGACGTTCAGAAAAAGCATACCCCCTGCAAACTTCCGGGGAATTTACTAACAATTTACTAAATTACTCACGATAAACGTTCACAAAAAGCATAACAATTATTTTAAGAATTATAGATACAGAACTCCTCTATGCACTCGATATGTCCGATTTTAAAATAGCTTTTTTGATTAAGCACATTTTGCAATATTCTAAGTACATAGCCCAGCCATCACGGGCTAGCTATTTAGACACCCGGCAAGTTTAGCCTTCATCAAAATCATATTTCCTATAAGAAAAATGGTCTTACCTTTCCTGTTCTTCGTCAGAATGCACTCCCAGGACTTCTACTTCAATAACAAATGTAGGTTTGGTCCCAAATAATCCATCGTTATGTTCCATCAGCGACGTTTTGTTTGTGCGTTCTAGACACTATCAGAATGGTAAATCACGGTCGTGCGCATGGCGCATAACGTGACAAAAAAATTCTAAATATTCCATTACCGTACTTCGAAGCATGTCAACCGCTGTTTAAAATCAATTTTTATGCAATTTATCTCGTAGAAAAGCGGTAATATTCCGACCGGGAATCTGCCTGTCTGTAAACAGAGGGAAAAACAAAAAGACGGGGGCGGACAGTGCACGAGCATGAAGTCCTTTGTCCTCTGATAGACCACTTAGCAGCCAGGGCTTTGAATTACGTCATTCAGGTTTTTCCCGGGCTCTGAGACCCCATTGGAGACGTAGGAAGTGTCACGTAACAGCAGAGATCCTGAGTTTTTGGAAGAGATGTCAAAGAAAGCAAATAAATGGTCAAACAGGCCACTTCCTGTAAAGGAATCTCTCAGGTTTTTGCCTGCCAAATGAGTTCTGTTATACTCACAGACACCATTCAAACAGTTTTAGAAACTTTAGGGTGTTTTCTATCCATATATAATAAGTATATGCATATTCTAGTTACTGGGTAGGATTAGTAACCAGATTAAATCGGGTACGTTTTTTATCCGGCCGTGTAAATACGGCCCCCTAGCCCCAACAGGTTTTAACCTGTTGGAGTCTACACGGCCCTGGTCTGTGGGTCTAACCTGTTGGAGTCTACATGGCCCAGGTTTGTGGGTTTAACCTGTTGGAGTCTACATGACCCTGGTCTGTAGGTCTAACCTGTTGGAGTCTACACGGCCCTGGTCTGTGAGCTAGAGTCTGTTAACATACTTTGGTTTTTCTTGTACTTTTCTCTCTTGCCTTTCCCTCACCCATACCATCACGGATTTCTGTTCACTGCGATTGCCTTGTGTCTGATCTCCACTACTACCTTTCAGTTTTACAATAATTCAAACACCTTCACATATTTACTTTAGGCTAATTGCTTCTATGCTACTTTGGGTTCTTCTGATCTTACCATAGTGATAGTTACTCCTGAGATGTCATCACTCACTCCAGAGCACTCAAACTGCTTGGTGGTGCACGTCATCAGAGCCAAGGTGTGTGTGCCTGTGTGTGTGCCTGTGTGTGTGTGCCTGTGTGTGCCTGTGTGTGTGTGTGTGTGTGTGTGTGTGTGTGTGTGTGTGTGTGTGTGTGTGTGTGTGTGTGTGTGTGTGTGTGTGTGTGTGTGTGTGTGTGTGTGTGTGCTTTAATCACCTCGTCGCCACTGTAATATTTGTGTTATGGAGAAATGACCAGGCAGGAGATGGGAGTACAGTTAGTTTTCGTTTAGTCAAAACCTCTCATGCTCTACAGCCCCCGGCCCAATAGAGCGCATGTCCATTTCCTATTAGGTGTAGTAACGTAACACTGCCGTAATACATTACTGCTTAGTAACAGCATAGTAACTAATATAAAACAGATATAGATCCCAGATACTACAGTGATGAGATTCGAACATGCAACCTTTGGGTTGCTTGACATTCGTGCTATAAGTCCACCAGTCGACCCTGAACAACCACTCTCCTATCTTATGTAACCGTACCAAATGTAGCATTACTGTATCATACTAATTTGATTGTCGGGGAATTACGTTTACTATGTTGCGTCTAGTCTATGAGACCAGGCTGGGTGGAATGAAGCCAAAGTTAATGTCTCATCCAGCAGCTTTAATAAGGAAAGCCTGTCTTTGGAGAGGGAGAAGAGAATTTAATTATTCCATTTACACAGGTGAAAGGGTAGAATTATGTTGAGCCATGTAGACAAGCTGGAAAATTAGTTGATTAAAGTATGGGAACTAATAGTGACAGCAAATAGCTTGACCATTCTGTAATTAATGCCACAGAAACAATAATTAGTGCCATTCAAAAAAAAAAATGTGTATTTGACTTTTATTTCTACCTGTGATGTACAGAAACGTTTCCTAATGGACAGAAAACATTAACTCATCAATTAATTCTAAGTGAACACTTCCTGGAAGAGCCATCCCTCTTTACAGTTTCCTGAAAGTGCAATCACTCTTTACCTCTTCCTAAAAGAGCCATCCCTCTTTAGATACTTCCTGAAAGAGCCATCCCTCTGTACCTCCTCCTAAAGAGCCATCCCTCTTTACCTCTTCCTAAAGAGCCATCCCTCTTTACCTCTTCCTAAAGAGCCATCCCTCTGTACCTCCTCCTAAAGAGCCATCCCTCTTTACCTCTTCCTAAAGAGCCATCCCTCTTTACCTCCTCCTAAAGAGCCATCCCTCTTTACCTCAGTTAAAGTCAGTTGATAGTATAGCAGCCACCACCCTGTGTTAGTTTACAAGGATGAGACTGAGTGTGTTTGTGGTGACTGAGTGTGTTTGTGGTGACTGAGTGTGTTTGTGGTGACTGAGTGTGTTTGTGGTGTGTGAGTGTGTTTGTGGTGTGTGTGTGACTGTGTGTGTGAGTGTGTGAGTGGTGACTGAGTGTGTGTGGTGACTGAGTGTGAGGGGTGACTGAGTGTGAGGGGTGACTGAGTGTGAGGGGTGACTGAGTGTGTGGGGTGACTGTGTGTGTGGGGTGTTTGAGTGTGAGCGGTGATTGATTGTGTGTGTCTTGACTGAGTGTGTGTGGTGACTGTGTGAGGGGTGACTGAGTGTGTGTGGTGACTGAGTGTGTGTGGTGACTGAGTGTGAGTGAGTGGTGACTGAGTGTGTGTGGTGACTGTGTGAGGGGTGACTGAGTGTGTGTGGTGACTGAGTGTGTGTGGTGACTGAGTGTGTGTGGTGACAGTGTGTGTGGTGACAGAGTGTGTGTGGTGACTGAGTGTGTGTGGTGACTGAGTGTGAGTGGTGACTGAGTGTGAGGGGTGACTGAGTGTGAGGGGTGACTGTGTGTGAGGGGTGACTGTGTGTGAGGGGTGACTGTGTGTGAGGGGTGACTGAGTGTGTGTGGTGACTGAGTGTGTGTGGTGACTGAGTGTGTGTGGTGACTGAGTGTGTGTGGTGACTGTGTGTGAGTGGTGACTGTGTGTGAGGGGTGACTGTGTGTGAGTGGTGACTGTGTGTGAGTGGTGACTGTGTGTGAGTGGTGACTGTGTGTGAGTGGTGACTGAGTGTGAGTGGTGACTGATGGACAGCTCTCATTGAGCCTCTCAGGCTAGCTGATCAGACCCCATCAGAGCCAGTAGAGTGCTGTAGTCAGAGGAGAAGACTACTGCAGATGGGACCTGAACGGACCTTGGCCTGTAAAGAGGTCTCAATGACTCACACACCACACTGTAATGAACACCATGGGAGACAGAGAGCTGGTTTCAAGCGCAGCAGGTGTTTATTGTAAAGGACCACAGGAGGAGGCAGGTAGCTGGGTCCAGGGGCAGGCAGAAGGTCATACACAGGAGGAGGCAGGTAGCTGGGTCCAGGGGCAGGCAGAAGGTCATACACAGGAGGAGGCAGGTAGCTGGGTCCAGGGACAGGCAGAAGGTCATACACAGGAGGAGGCAGGTAGCTGGGTCCAGGGACAGGCAGAAGGTCATACACAGGGGGTCCAAAAGGGCAACAGTACAGGCAGGGAAAAGGCTAGTAAAATCATCTGGGAGATCATTGGATGTCCTGTTATCAACCTATTGCCTGATAGGCTAAAGTACAGGCAGGGAATAGGCAAAAGGCGTCGTTAGTGAGGCAGGCAAAAACTATCAAACATGGGAGGATTAAATTACTTTGACAAACAGCGCTCCGAACAGAAGTGTGTGACAAAACAAGCAATACCTCACAGTGATGGGGTGCAAAGAACTGAACTAAATAGTGTGTGATAATGACATACAGGTGTGTGAACAGGTGATCAGAATTCAGGTGATTGGGATCTGGAGAGTGAGCTGCGTTCAGGGGATCTAGGTGTTTGAGAGTGTGAGCTGGAAGCAGACGTTACACACACAAACAAACACACATACACAAACACACACAGACACACAACACCAACACACACACACACCCACCCACGAACACGCATACACACACACACACACAAACAAACACACACACAAACACACACACATGAAACTGTGACGTATCTTCATCCGCTTAGCTCTCACTAATGTAACTTCCTGTCATTCCTCCACTTCCTCAGTGTGTCCTCTGAGGGTTCTAGTGCTGTGGATCATTAATGTCAGCCAATGAAATATGAACCTGAATCCCCATATAGTTCACCTCATCGTCGTCATAGGGACGGTAAATGAGTCCACTAATTCTATTTCAGAATTCACTGGAGCTCTTATAGAAATAATCCAGGAAAAAGGGTTTAGGACTTGATAATTAGATCTGTTTTAGGGGTTAGGGTTAGAATCATGGGTTAGGATTAGGATTAGGGTTTTGGGGTAAGGCAAAACAGGATTTTCAATGGGAATCAATAATTTGGTCCTCACAAGGATAGTAAAACGTGTGTGTGTGTGTTTGCATGTACCCTGTGTGGGTGTGTTTTTCGTTAACATAGTTATGTCACATAGTTATGTGATAAATGAAATATGAAATACGTCCCAGTGAAAGAAGGAATTCATGAATTGAAGAAGAAATGAGGGTCGATAATAGTGAACGTTATTTACCTGTTGAGTAGTTTGTCCCCAAGGGACGTTTCCATTCATGAATACAGGAACAGAACCTGTAGGAATGGGATTGTAGCAGTGGAGCTTTTCATGGGATCTTAATGGAACACACGCACACGCACACACACACGCGCACGCACGTACGCACACACACACACACAAACACAAACACGCACACGCACACGCACGCACGCACGCACGCACGCACAAACACACACACACACACACACACACACACACACACACACACACACACACAAACACAAACACACACACACACAAACACACACACACACACACCCTTTCCCTGTCGTAATGGCAGTTTGAATCAGCTCGTCAGTAATGTATCATAATTATAAACCCATTGAAAGAGCTAATTATAGAGCTGGGTGACCGGGCGGCGGAGCGTTGAGAGGAAGACACCATCACAACGTTTATGACGTGTCACCAATAGGTATATTTCACTGGTCACACCCAAAGCCAATTCTTCCTTTGGCACCCTCTCCTTCCAATTGTTTATTTATTTATCTTGCTCTTTTGCACCCCAGTATCTCTACTTGCACATTCATCTTCTGCACATCCTACCATTCCAGTGTTTAATAGCTATATTGTAATTACTTCGCCACCATGGCCTATTTATTGCCTTACCTCCCTTATCCTACCTCATTTGCACATGCTGTATATATATTTTTCTACTGTATTATTGATTGTATGTTTGTTTACTCCATGTGTAACTCTGTTGTTGTTGTATGTGTCAAACTGCTTTGCTTTATCTTGGTCAGGTCGCAGTTGCAAATGAGAACTTGTTGTCAACTAGCCTACCTGGTTAAATAAATGTGAAATAAATATAAATATAAATAAATACAAGAGGTAGAGAGAGAGGACACAGTCTGTCACAGACAGGAGAAATGCCAAAACACCCGGCCAAGATGTTTCAGCCGTCACCTGGCCAAGATGTTTCAGTCGTCACCTGGCCAAGATGTTTGTCGTCGGCCGGCCAAGATGTTTCAGTCGTCACCTGGCCAAGATGTTTCAGTCGTCACCTGGCCAAGATGTTTCAGTCGTCACCTGGCCAAGATGTTTCAGCCGTCACCTGGCCAAGATGTTTCAGCCGTCACCTGGCCAAGATGTTTCAGTCATCACCTGGCTGGCCAAGATGTTTCAGTCGTCACCTGGCCAAGATGTTTCAGCCGTCACCTGGCCAAGATGTTTCAGTCGTCACCTGGCCAAGATGTTTCAGCCGTCACCTGGCTGGCTGGCCAAGATGTTTCAGTTGTCACCTGGCTGGCTGGCCAAGATGTTTCAGCCGTCACCTGTTCAAGATGTTTCAGTCGTCACCTGGCCAAGATGTTTCAGTCGTCCCCTGGCTGGCCAAGATGTTTCAGTCGTCACCTGGCCGGCCAAGATGTTTCAGTCGTCACCTGGCCAAGATGTTTGTCGTCGGCCGGCCAAGATGTTTCAGTCGTCACCTGGCCAAGATGTTTCAGTCGTCACCTGGCCAAGATGTTTCAGTCGTCACCTGGCCGGCCAAGATGTTTCAGTCGTCAGTCGTCACCTGGCCAAGATGTTTCAGTCGTCACCTGGCCAAGATGTTTCTCTATAATATTGATGCATTATAAAGATGGATGGATGGATGGATGAATTAATGTATTAATGGATGGATGAATAAATTAATACATTTAGAAATGCTTTTCTATTGAGCCATGGGCTGTTATGTATGCTTATGACAGGTCTTAGCATGCATAGCATTACAGTATGCTGTCATAGAAGAGGGCTATGAACGAATCATACACAACGTGGTTCATATTATAGAGAGACACACAAAGGATTGTTTCAAAGACTGAAGGCAGGTCATGTGAGTTGAGGTCCGTCTTTGCATTCCAAACAGTATGTTGTCTTCTGATTGGTTGTTTGCTGGGAGAGAGCTGTCAAGACACAGTAAGTATGATTGATTACAGGTCTGTTAGCTCACTGTCATCGCTGCTGTTTCTGCGTTGGATTTCAATCTTAGCTGTTAGTGTATGGCTTTCATTTTTACTCAGATGTCCATCATTCACGAAGGTACCCCAGGCTGTGTATACAGCGTATTATAAAAGCATTGCAGTCTTTCAAGTGGTTCCTGAATCCTGAGGTATGGAATTCAGAGTGTTTTCAACTAAATGTAATTTGCCTCAGGTTAAAAATAAGTGACTCACAATCGCATGTGGCTTTTGAAAAATACTTGCCTGTCTGTCACACGTCTGGCACTCCTATTGGCTCTTTACCCTCCTTTTTCAAAGTCAACCAATGACGTGCCTTTTGAAAAGAGAGACGTCTCTTACAGTGAGTGTTCACTGAGGCCATTAAACAAATGGAGACAGATAGAGGCAGAGAGTGGTAGGAGTTGAATGGTTATTTTTCATTTTGACACGAGTTTACCACTAATTGCCTGAAAGACTCTGTCAGAGAGAAACAGAAAGAGGACGTTACGTCAGTCTCCAATATCAAATTCATTTTTGCTCGTTCGTTCAGCCATCAAGGAAGGAGACAGATTGGGTCCGTGTCATTGGAGCACATTAAACTACCTCTGCAGTGACACTGTTTTGTGTTAAAATGTTATAATGATGTCAGAAAAAAAAAGTCTGCTTTTATTCAAATTGAAGGGAAGTATTTTATGTGGTAATAACGTGACAAAAGGCTATGAAACGTTTAAGCTTTAAATATGGCCACTATTCACATCAATTGATTTTCTACTCGCTGATAATTTGATGTGTTTGCTGTCGGATTCAAAACACGTTGGATACATTCATGCCTCACTCATGCCTCACTCATGCCTCACTCATGCCTCACGCATGCCTCACGCATGCCTCACTCATGCCTCACTCATGCCTCACTCATGCCTCACGCATGCCTCACTCATGCCTCACTCATGCCTCATTCATGGTTCGTCTGGAGCTCATTCATTTAGTTTCCATTTCCAATCTGGTTTGAGGTATTCTGATTAGTCAGAACACAGGGGACAATGGATCAATGGTTTTTAAATAGTCTAAAATCCTGGTCCTGACGATAGTATGGATTTAGCTTCTATGTTTAATATGTTAGTGTAACGTCAGTGTAGCTCTTTAACTTGTTAGTTATTGTTCTGGACCCTAATCAGGCTGATCATTCACGTCTCAATCCACAGTTACAGCAAGTTGCAGTGATGTACACACACACACACACACACACACACACACACACACACACACACACACACACACACACACACACACACACACACACACACACACACACACACACACACACACACACACACACACACACACACAAACACAAACACAAACACAAACACACACAAACACACACCATTCTTGCAAAGTAGCAAGATGAAAAACAAGTTGATTATTTTCAGAAGAGGACATGTTTCCAGTAACACACACCAGCCCAAGGAGAACACAGCACCCAGCATACAGGAGTTAGACCAGAGATCCTGTGTGACCTGTAGTTATTCACCAACAGAATCCTTGACAGGAAATCCATGTGATCTTCTAAATCAACTTTTTTCCCCTTTGACTAACAAGCCATTCCTTCCCTTACTGTTATTGATCTGTGCTTTGGGATAAACCCAGAGGAACCCAGAGGAGATGGGATAAACCCAGAGGAGATGGGATAAACCCAGAGGAACCCAGAAGAACCCAGAGGAGATGGGATAAACCCAGAGGAGATGGGATAAACCCAGAGGAGATGGCATAAACCCAGAGGAACCCAGAGGAGATGGCATAAACCCAGAGGAACCCAGAGGAGATGGCATAAACCCAGAGGAGATGGGATAAACCCAGAGGAACCCAGAGGAGATGGGATAAACCCAGAGGAACCCAGAGGAGATGGGATAAACCCAGAGGAACCCAGAGGAGATGGGATAAACCCAGAGGAACCCAGAGGAGATGGGATAAACCCAGAGGAGATGGGATAAACCCAGAGGAGATGGGATAAACCCAGAGGAGATGGGGTAAACCCAGAGGAAATGGGATAAACCCAGAGGAGATGGGATAAACCCAGAGGAGATGGGGTAAACCCAGAGGAACCCAGAGGAGATGGGATAAACCCAGAGGAACCCAGAGGAGATGGGGTAAACCCAGAGGAACCCAGAGGAGATGGGGTAAACCCAGAGGAACCCAGAGGAGATGGGATAAACCCAGAGGAACCCAGAGGAGATGGGATAAACCCAGAGGAACCCAGAGGAGATGGGATAAACCCAGAGGAACCCAGAGGGGATGGGATAAACCCAGAGGAACCCAGAGGGGATGGGATAAACCCAGAGGAACCCAGAGGAGATGGGATAAACCCAGAGGAACCCAGAGGAGATGGGATAAACCCAGAGGAGATGGGATAAACCCAGAGGAGATGGGATAAACCCAGAGGAGATGGGGTAAACCCAGAGGAAATGGGATAAACCCAGAGGAGATGGGATAAACCCAGAGGAGATGGGGTAAACCCAGAGGAACCCAGAGGAGATGGGATAAACCCAGAGGAACCCAGAGGAGATGGGGTAAACCCAGAGGAACCCAGAGGAGATGGGGTAAACCCAGAGGAACCCAGAGGAGATGGGATAAACCCAGAGGAACCCAGAGGAGATGGGATAAACCCAGAGGAACCCAGAGGAGATGGGGTAAACCCAGAGGAACCCAGAGGGGATGGGATAAACCCAGAGGAACCCAGAGGAGATGGGATAAACCCAGAGGAACCCAGAGGAGATGGGATAAACCCAGAGGAGATGGGATAAACCCAGAGGAAGAGATGGGTCTGGAGATGACATATAGATAAGAATACAAACACAGAACTTTATTGAGCTTTAATACAAACACATAGAACTTTATTAAGCTTTAATACAAACACATAGAACTTTCTTGAGCTTTAATACAAACACATAGAATTCTATTGAGCTTTAATTCAAACACATAGAACTTTATTGAGCTTTAATACAAACGCATATAACTTTATTGAGCTGGAATAGAGATATAATAACCTCTTTATAAGGCAGTAATAACCCAGCCATGTGTCCTTGTTCACAGTAAAGGGTTAAAGGGTTATTAACTCAGAGGAGGCTTTAATGTCACAGTAAAAGCAGCTATGGTTTCCCACCACTTGATCACCACACACACACACGTGTGCTCAAAAAAGCACACTCACACAATACTCACTAGGTTATGAGCCTTCTGGTGAATATGATAGCCTACCACTGGGGGTGTTCCAGTGGGCACAGATTTCAGTTCAACGTTTCGTTTTGATTGACTTTTGGTTGAGTTGTGAATTTAATGTGAATTGAATGTGAATTTAAGGTGAAATCAACAAAAGATTTCTAAATGTCATTGGATTTAGCTTAAAAGTTGGGCGCTAAAAAGACTAAATTCCCTTACGGTGATAACTTTTGTTCAAATCTAATCAGTTTTCCACATTGATTCAATGTCATCACATTGAATTTTTGGGTTGAAATGACATGGAAACAATGTTGATTCAACCAGTTTTTGCCCGTGGCGTGTGTGTGTGTGTGTCAAGTGTGTACGTTTGTGTGTTAGAAGCCTTCACGGGTCCAAAAAGCTGGACCCGTTACGAAATGGACCTGGGGCTTTCCCATCCGGACCCGATATGCATAAATAAATAAAATAAATACAGAGACCCGTTCCGAACCGACCCGAGAACTACTAGACCCATTCCGTATAGACCTGGTCCGATCCGATTCCAGTGAGGGAAGCAGCAGAAAAGTCCATTTTTAAGCTACTTTATTAAGCGGAGCTGATAAAGCACGAGGGAGAGGAGGTAGAGAGAGGTGGCGCTCTAGCAGGGGCCGTGCTGTGTGTTGGCTACTGTGAGTGTGAGCGAATGACACGGAAACAGGGAGGAGGGAGGGAGAGATGAGAGACAGCAACCAACCAAGCTGACTTGCCCTATAGTAGACTAATAGCTGTCATAGCTACGTTATTTATCATCCAATATGATTACGCAGTACCTGTCTTGATTGCATCAAACCTGGGAGAAGTTAAGCTAACTAGTTAGCTAGCTAGGCTAATTGAGGCTGCATGCGGTTTCTCGTCCTACACAGTTAAACACCAACAACTCCATTCAGAACATTGACTAGCAGCGTACCTGTTGGCGCTTGGTCGTTGTAACTTTTAATTTCATCATTTTAATCTTCCGTTGATTAGATATCTCTTAACTTTTGTCAAACACTGAGGCTCTATGACTGTAGCCTGTTGCCGCTTTGTTGACATCTGATTGGCCAACAACAAGCTACGTGCCTACGCCACTCTCGTGAAAAGCAGCAGCGTAAATTGTACATTTTCTCTCTCTACTGCGGTATCCACATTCGGATCTGTATGGGTCCTTTCGGATACGTCGGTTAAAATTACAAATACCTATCACATCAGATCTGACCCAGACCCGTTACATTATTTAGAATTATGGGTCTCGGGTCGGGTCTCGGGTCGGGTCTCGGATCGGGTCTCGGATCGGGTCTCGGATCGGGTCTCGGGTCGGGTCTCGGATATTCGGCTACAGGCGTGAAGACCTCTGGTGTGTGTGTGTGTGTGTGTGTGTGTGTGTGTGTGTGTGTGTGTGTGTGTGTGTGTGTGTGTGTGTGTGTGTGTTTGCACGCAAAGGTTCATTATTGATAGTCTTCCAATGGGAGTACACAGGCTTCAGTGAAACATGCCTTAATGTTCTGGTTGGTCTTACACTGGCTGGGGTGAAACATGCCTTAATATTCTGGTTGGTCGTTACACTGGCTGGGGTGAAACATGCCTTAATGTTCTGGTTGGTCGTTACACTGGCTGGGGTGAAACATGCCTTAATGTTCTGGTTGGTCGTTACACTGGCTGGGGTGAAACATGCCTTAATGTTCTGGTTGGTTGTTACACAGGCTTCAGTGAAACATGCCTTAATGTTCTGGTTGGTTGTTACACTGGCTGGGGTGAAACATGCCTTAATGTTCTGGTTGGTCGTTACCCAGGCTGGGGTGAAACATGCCTTAACATGCATGCCCATGATGTACGTACAAGACCAAGAATCCTCCAGTTTACTGCTGCTATTTCCTCCATATCTTTCTGTCTCTGTCATTATGAAACCTCAAGAGGAACCAGACCCTTTCCAACATATCTCTTTCTCTCTGTCTCTCTGTCTCTCTGTCTCTCTGTCTCTCTCTCTCTCTCTCTCTCTGTCTCTCTCTCTCTCTCTCTCTGTCTCTCTCTCTGTCTCTCTCTCTCTCTCTCTCTCTCTCTCTCTCTCTCTCTCTCTCTCTCTCTCTCTCTCTCTCTCTCTGTCTCTCTCTCTCTCTGTCTCTCTCTCTCTCTCTCTCTCTGTCTCTCTCTCTGTCTCTCTCTCTCTCTCTCTCTCTCTCTCTCTCTCTCTCTCTCTCTCCTCTCTCTCTCTCTCTCTCTCTCTCTCTCTCTCTCTCGCTCTCTCTCTGTGTTCTTCTATAGTCTTGTAATCCTGTATTTTCTCCTCTTGGTGTTTTTCAGGAGGGATTGTACCTGTGTTGTTGGTAAATCCTATGGTTGCACTATATCAATGTTTTTTTTTGTTTTTTTTTTTGTTATCTCAACACAACTGTCATAAATACTTACAGTAGGCTACACTGTGCTATTGCTGTTGGACCTTTAGCCTTAGTGGAAAGTTAGAAAAGCTCAGTGCTTTGCCAAAATACTCTGGTGCTCTGAGTCTACACACTCAACCCAGTGTCTGAGTGGACCATCAAGATAAGGGCTCTCTTCTCCTTGAACAGTGCATTTGTTTCAGCCTGTTTTTCCTCTATCACAGCTCCTCATAGAGAGTCCACTGTCACAGAGAAGGAGGGTGCTCCAATATTGCTTTACAAGTATATTCAAAAGTATTCAGACCAATTTACTTTTTTTTTCTATATTACATTTTTTTTTGTTACGCTACAGTCTTATTCTAAAATGGATTAAATAAAAACAATTCCTCATCAATCTACACACAATACCCCATAATGACAAAGTGAAAACAGGTTTTTAGATTTTTTAGCAAATGTATTATATATATTTGCAGTAAACTGAGAGACCTTATAAAGGATGATCAATGGAAACAGGATGCACCTGAGCTCAATTTCGAATACCTTATTTATAGAAGTATTCAGACCCTTTGCTATGAAACTCGAAATTGAGCTCAGGTGCATCCTGTTTCCATTGATCATCCTTGAGATGTTTCTACAACTTGATTGGAGTCCACCTGTGGTAAATTCAATTGATTGGACATGATTTGGAAAGGCACATTCCTGTCTTTATAAGGTCTCTCAGTTGACAGTGCATGTCAGAGCAAAACCAAGCCATGAGGTCGAAGGAATTGTCCGTAGAGCTCCGAGACAGGATTGTGTCGAGGCACAGATCTGTGGAAGGGTACCAAAACATTTCTGCAGCATTGAAGGTCCCTAAGAACCCAGTGGCCTCCATCATTCTTAAATGTAAGAAGTTTGGAACCACCAAGACTCTTCCTAGAGCTGGCCACCCAACCAAACTGAGCAATCAGGGGAGAAGGGTCTTGATCAGGGAGGTGACCAAGAACCGCATGGTCACTCTGGTAGAGCTCCAGAGTTCCTCTGTGGAGATGGGGGAAACTTCCAGAAGGACAACCATCTCTGCAGCACTCCATCAATCAGGCCTTTATGGTAGAGTGGCCAGACGGAAGCCTCTCCTCAGTAAAAGGCACTTGACAGTCCACTTGGAGTTTGTCAAAAGGCACCTAAAGGACTCTGACCATGAGAAACAAGATTCTCTGGTCTGATGAAACCAAGACTGAACTCTTTGGCCTGAATGCCAAGCGTCATGTCTGGAAGAAACCTGGCACCATCCCTACGGTGAAGCATGGTGGTGGCAGCATCATGCTGTGGGGATGTTTATCAGCTGCAGGGACTGGGAGACTAGTCAGGATCGAGGGAAAGATTAATGGAGCAAAGTACAGAGAGACCCTTGATGAAAACCTGCTCCAGAGTGCTCAGGACCTCAGATTGGGGCAGGTTTATCTTTCAACAGAACAACAACCCTAAGCACACAGCCAAGACAATGCAGGAGTGACTGAATGTCCTTGAGTGGCCCGGACTTGAACCCGATCGAACATCTCTGGAGAGACCTGAAAATAGCTGTGCAGCAATGCTCCCCATCCAACCTGACAGAGCTTAAGTGGATCTGCGGAGAATAACAGGAGAAACTCCCCAAATACAGGTGTGCCAAGCTTGTAGCGTCATACCCAAGAAGACTTGAGGCTGTAATCACTGCCAAAGGTGCTTCAACAAAGTACTGAGTAAAGGGTCTGAATACTTATGTAAATGTGATATTTCATTTTTTTACTTTTAATACATTTGCCAAAATGTCTAAAAACCTTTTTCTGCTTTGTCATTATGGGGTATTGTGATGTCATTATGGGGTATTGTGATGTCATTATGGGGCATTTTGTGTAGATTGATGAGAGAAAAAAAACGATTGAATCCATTTTAGAATATGGCTGTAACGTAGCAAAATATGGAAAAAGTCGAGGGGTCTGAATACCTTCCAAATGCACTGTACATTTATACACTTTCAAGGTCAAGGCTAAGGGCCATGGATGATAAGTTATGGTAGCATGGATATTATAATTGCCTCCACTAGGGAAAATCAATGGCCATATCTCCAAGTGAGGACTGGGTGATTTGTCCGCCATATCTTTACAAGACGTATTTGTGGTGTCTCAATCCCTAAGCCCAAGGACTGTGGATGGCATATCCCCAAGGGAAAAACAGTGAAACGCTATAGCGAAGCTGGGCAATTTGTCTACCATGGCATCTAAATGGATGTGTCCGTTTGAGGCATGTGGATGAGCTACATACAGGACAGAGAACAAGTAATGGTGTTATATTATAGTTTTAGCCTTAATTTTTTTGGACCCCAGGAAGAGTATCTGCTGCCTTGGCAACAGCTAATTGGGATCCTTAATAAATGCAAATACAAATATATCATCATTACCTCCACTAGGGAAAACCAAATCTTAAAGATACTTAACTCACAAGAACATAGACGAAAATAGCATAGACGAAAATACACGTTTCAGTTCATGACTACACAATGGGATGGGGAAGAGTAAAAATGAAAACATTTCTTGCCGCATCAAACTGCTGTGCTTTCCATTTTTGTATAATTGGGGTTGAAATATACTGCTCAAAAAAATAAAGGGAACACAAACAACACATCCTAGATCTGAATGAAAGAAAAAATCTTATTAAATACTTTTTTCTTTACATAGTTGAATGTGCTGACAACAAAATCACACAAAAATAATCAATGGAAATTTAATTTATCAACCCATGGAGGTCTGGATTTGGAGTCACACTCAAAATTAAAGTGGAAAACCACACTACAGACTGATCCAACTTTGATGTAATGTCCTTAAAACAAGTCAAAATGAGGCTCAGTAGTGTGTGTGGCCTCCACGTGCCTGTATGACCTCCCTACAACGCCTGGGCATGCTCCTGATGAGGTGGCGGATGGTCTCCTGAGGGATCTCCTCCCAGACCTGGACTAAAGCATCCGCCAACTCCTGGACAGTCTGTGGTGCAACGTGGCGTTGGTGGATGGAGCGAGACATGATGTCCCAGATGTGCTCAATTGGATTCAGGTCTGGGGAACGGGCGGGCCAGTCCATAGCATCAATGCCTTCCTCTTGCAGGAACTGCTGACACACTCCAGCCACATGAGGTCTAGCATTGTCTTGCATTAGGAGGAACCCAGGGCCAACCGCACCAGCATATGGTCTCACAAGGGGCCTGAGGATCTCATCTCGGTACCTAATGGCAGTCAGGCTACCTCTGGCGAGCACATGGAGGGCTGTGCGGCCCCCCAAAGAAATGCCACCCCACACCATGACTGACCCACCGCCAAACTGGTCATGCTGGAGGATGTTGCAGGCAGCAGAACGTTCTCCACGGCATCTCCAGACTCTGTCATGTCTGTCACGTGCTCAGTGTGAACCTCCTTTCATCTGTGAAGAGCACAGGGCGCCAGTGGCGAATTTTCCAATCTTGGTGTTCTCTGGCAAATGCCAAACGTCCTGCACGGTGTTGGGCTGTAAGCACAACCCTCACCTGTGGACGTCGGGCCCTCATACCACCCTCATGGAGTCTGTTTCTGACCGTTTGAGCAGACACATGCACATTTGTGGCCTGCTGGAGGTCATTTTGCAGGGCTCTGGCAGTGCTTCTCCTGCTCCTCCTTGCACAAAGGCGGAGGGAGCAGTCCTGCTGCTGGGTTGTTGCCCTCCTACGGCCTCCTCCACGTCTCCTGATGTACTGGCCTGTCTCCTGGTAGCGCCTCCATGCTCTGGACACTACGCTGACAGACACAGCAAACCTTCTTGCCACAGCTCGCATTGATGTGCCATCCTGGATGAGCTGCACTACCTGAGCCACTTGTGTGGGTTGTAGACTCCCTCTCATGCTACCACTAGAGTGAAAGCACCGCCAGCATTCAAAAGTGACCAAAACATCAGCCAGGAAGCATAGGAACTGAGAAGTGGTCTGTGGTCCCCACCTGCAGAACCACTCCTTTATTGGGGGTGTCTTGCTAATTGCCTATAATTTCCACCTGTTGTCTATTCCATTTGCACAACAGCATGTGAAATGTATTGTCAATCAGTGTTGCTTCCTAAGTGGACAGTTTGATTTCACAGAAGTGTGATTGACTTGGAGTTACATTGTGTTGTTTAAGTGTTCCCTATATTTTTTTGAGCAGTGTATATTGTCTCAACACTTGAGGTTTTAACATTATCCAGTTGGCCAAAATGAAAATGCTTTCAGAGAAACAAGAAAAGGTCATTCACATCACACCAAAGCTCTGGAGAATAGCCTTTTTGACAGTCCTGGTAACCTAGCTTTGATTACCCGTGTCTTGCTGAAATCCAGGTTACAGTCCAAACCTACACTATATAAACAAAAGTATGTAGACCCCACTTCAAATTAGTGCATTTGGCTATTTCAGTCACACTCATTGCTGACAGGTGTATAAAATCGAGCGGACCGCCATGCAATCTCCATAGACAAACATTGGCAGTAGAATGGCCTTGGACTCTGGAGCAGAGGAAATGATTGAATCATGTTTAACCATCTCGCAGTCCAATGGTCGATTCTGGGTTTGGTGGATGCCAGGAGAACGCTACCTGCCCCAATGGATAGTGCCAACTGTAAAGTTTGGTGGAGGAGGAATAATGGTCTGGGGCTGTTTTTCATGGTTTGGGCTAGGCCCCTTAGTTCCAGTGAAAGGAAATCTTAATGCTACAGCATACAATGACATTCTAGACGATGTTGTGCTTCTAACTTTGTGGCAACAGTTTGGGGAAGGCTCTTTCCTGTTTTAGCATGACAATGACCCTGTGCACAAAGCGAGGTCCATACAGAAATGGTTGGTCGAGATCGGTGTGGAAGAACTTGACTAGCCTGCACAGAGCCCTGACCTCAACCCTATCGAAAACCTTTGGAATGAATTGGAACGCCGACTGCGAGCCAGGCCTATCGCTCCCAACATCAATGCCTGTCCTCATGAATGCTCTTGTGGCTGAATGGAAGTCCCCACAGCAATGTTCCAACATCTAGTGGAAAGCCTTCCCAGAAGAGTGGAGGCTGTAGAAGCGGCAAAGGGCGGACCAACTCCATATGAATGCCCATGATTTTGGAATGAGATGTTCGACGAGCAGATGCCCAAATACGTTTTTTAGTTGTGTTTTTCTGTATCCTGTATCTACTATCCATCGTTTTAAAATGTTTTCATATTTTTTTATTTAACCTGTTTTTAACTAGGCAAGTCAGAAATAACAAATTCTTATTTATAATGACGGCCTACCAAAATGCAAAAGGCCTCCTGCGGGGACGGGGCCTGGGATTAAAAATTAAAATAATAAAATAAAAATATAGGACATAACACACATCACGACAAGAGAGGCAACACAACACTACATAAAGACAGACCTAAGACAACAACACAGCATGGCAGCAACACAACACTACATAAAGAGAGACCTAAGACAACAACACAGCATGGCAGCAACACAACACTACATAAAGAGAGACCTAAGACAACAACACAGCATGGAAGCAACACAACAACAACATGGTAGCAACACAACATGGCAGCAGAACAACATGGTAGCAGCACAGAAAACAGCACAAAGGGCAAGAAGGTAGACAATAAATCACGCAAAGCAGCCACACCTGTCAGTAAGAGTGTCCATGATTGAGTCTATGAATGAAGAGATTGAGATAAAACTGTCCAGTTTGAGTGTTTGTTGCAGCTCGTTCCAGTCGCTAGCTGCAGCGAACTGAAAAGTGGAACGACCCAGGGATGTGTGTGCTTTGGGGACCTTTAACAGAATGTGACTGGCAGAATGGGTGTTGTATGTGGAGGATTAGGGCTGCAGTAGATATCTTAGATAGGGTGGAGCGAGGCCTAAGACCAAACTACATAACCTTTGTTTTGGAGGTGTTCAGAACAAGGTTAAGGGTAGAGAAAGCTTGGTATCTCAGATAGGGGGGAGTGACACCTAAGAGGGTTTTATAAATAAGCATCAACCAGTGGGTCTTGCAACGGGTATACAGAGAGGACCAGTTTACAGAGTATAGAGTGCAGTGATGTGTCCTATAAGGAGCATTGGTGGCAAATCTGATGGCCGAATGGTAAAGAACATCTAGCCGCTCGAGAGCACCCTTACCTGCCGATCTATAAATTAGGCCTCCGTAATCTAGCATGGGTAGGATGGTCATCTGAATCAGGGTTAGTTTGGCAGCTGGGGTGAAAGAGGAGTGATTATGACAGTGGATACCAAGTCTAGATTTACCTTTAGCCTGCAGCTTTGATATGTGCTGAGAGAAGGACAGTGAACCTTCTAGCCATTTTCCCAAGTACTTGTATGAGGTGACTACCTCAAGCTCTGAACCCTCAGAGGTAATAATCACACCTGTTGGGAGAGGGACATTATTCTTACCAAACCACATGACCTTTGTTTTGGAGGTGTTCAAAACAAGGTTAAGGGCAGAGAAAGCTTGTTGGACACTAAGAAAGCTTTGTTGTAGAGCGTTTAACACAAAATCTGGGGAGGAGCCAGCTGAGTATAAGACTGTATCATCTGTATATAAATTGATGAGAGAGCTTCCTACTGCCTGAGCTATGTTGTTGAGGTAAACTTAGAAGAGTATGGGGCCTAGGATCGAGCCTTGGGGTACTCCCTTGGTGACAGGCAGTGGCTGAGACAGCAGATGTTCTGACTTTATACACTGCATTCTTTGAGAGAGGTAGTTAGCAAACCAGGCTAAAGACCCCTCAGAGACACCACTACTCCTTGCCGGCCCACGAGATTGGAAAGGTCTACTGTATCAAAAGCTTTGGCCAAGTCAATAAAATTAGCAGAACAACATTGCTTAGAATCAAGAACAATGGTGACATCATTGAGGACCTGTAAGGTTGCAGTGACACATCCACAACCTGAGAGGAAACCAGACTTCATACCAGAGAGAATACTATAGACATCAAGAAAGCCAGTCAGTTGATTTTTGACAAGTTATTCCAACACTTTGATAAACAGGGCAAAATAGAAATTGGCCTTTAACAGTTAGGATCAGCTTGATATCCCCCTTTAAATTAAGGACGCACTGTGGCTGCCTTCCAAGCAATGGGAACCTCCCCAGAGTGGAGAGACGGGTTAAAAAGGCCTGAAACAGGCTTGGCGATGATAGGGGCAGCAATCTTAAAGAAGAAAGGGTCTAAACCATCTGACCAGATGTTTTTTTGAGTCAAGTTTAAGGGACATGGGCAGCTGTGAGGAGGAGGGTTTATTCTCCAGGTCTTTAATCGTTATCCAGAACTTCTTGGGGTTAGACCCACAGAGAGAGAACAGCTCCTTAATGTAACTAAGTTTGGCCTTCCGGATAGCCTGAGTGTACTTATTTCTCATTTTCCTGAACGAGAGCCAGTCAGCCTGAGTATGTGTGTGCCGAGCCTTTCACCAAATGGAATTCTTGAGGTGCTGAACCTGTTTTTAATTATAATTTTCTTTATAGCGGTGTGTTTGTTAACAATACCACTGAAAATATCAAAAATGAAGGTCCAAGCATCTTCGACAGAGGGGATCAAGCTGATTTATAAAATTTTTCAGAGGCCAGGTCATGAAGGAAGGCTTACTCATTAACGTTTTTTTAGCAAGCGTCTATGACAAATCAGGACAGGTCGTTTCACTGAGCAGCCATTACGAACACAGGCTGTAAAACAGTGATCACTAAGGTCATTACAGAAAACACCAGACTGATACCTATCAGGATTATTTGTGAGGATAACATCGAGGAGAGTAGTGTTTTCTGGGAGTTTGGAGTTATACCTTGTGAGATTGTTAATAATCTGAGAAAGGAGTCCCATTGTTTTAAGACTTCGTCAGGTGGTTTAAGCATGTCCCATTTTAGCTCACCTAGCAGGACAAATTCAGACTTAGTGTAAGGGGCCAGGAGAGAGCTTAGGGCAGGTAGGGTACAGGCCGGTGCTGATGGAGGACGATAGCACCCAGCAACAGTCAACAAATAGCTATTTGAAAGTTTAATAATTAAAACCAACAAATCAAATTGTTTGGCGACAGACTTGGTGGAAACAACCGAGCACTGAAGGTGATCCTTGGTGAAGATTGCCACTCCCCCACCTTTGGAAGATCTGTCTTACCGAAAAATGTTATAATCAGAAAGGTTAACATCAGTATTCAAAACACTCTTCCTTAACCACGTCTCAGTAATGACCAACACATCTGGATTGGAACTGTGAACCCACACTTTCAATTGGTCCATTTTAGGTAATAAGCTTCTAGTTTTAACGAGCAGAAAACCCAGGCTTTTACGAGAGCAGAAATCAGTGAAGGAGATATCAGAGCACAAGTCAGAATTGGGGCTAGCAATAGTAGATGGGCCACGGTGTGCATGCATATTTCCAGATATCATCAGCCATAATACAATCAGGGCACGGCAGAAGACAGGGATAGCTCTGCAGTGTTGATTTATGACATTTGAATGTGCATTAGATGGCAACAAGATCATATTGTACGGCAATTTCATCAGGTAACATGAATACAAAGCCGGCCAAAGGTGGTTGGAATAGGACGGGAGGCCAAAAGTCTGTGTAACCATCTACCCTCTCTGGCCTCATTGGATCAGTCTGTTCCCTTAACCCTCAATCTCTCACTCTCTCCCTTAACCCTCAATCTCTCACTCTCTCCCTTAACCCTCAATCTCTCACTCTCTCCCTTAACCCTCAATCTCTCACTCTCTCCCTTAACCCTCAATCTCTCACTCTCTCCCTTAACCCTCAATCTCTCACTCTCTCCCTTAACCCTCAATCTCTCACTCTCTCCCTTAACCCTCAATCTCTCACTCTCTCCCTTAACCCTCAATCTTTCACTCTCTCCCTTAACCCTCAATCTCTCTCTCTCTCCCTTAACCCTCAATCTCTCACTCTCTCCCTTAACCCTCAATCTCTCTCTCTCCCCCTTCACCCTCTCGCACTCTCTCTTTTCTCTCAATGGCTGCGGTTCAAACTCATAAAAGATGCACCCTTATCCACTTACCCTCGCCTTATGCTCTTGGGGGAATCCCCCGTCGCCATCTTGGAGGGCGGTCCAAATGATTAGTCAAGCAAGGGAAGCTGGCAAAGTAAACCCCTCAGCCATCATTTTTAGTTGAGTTTGCGAGTGTGCAATTATGTTCCCATCCGGGGCCTGAAACTCCCTGTAATTCAATTTGCGCCGATTGTACATCCGCTAAGAAAAGTCAGCGAAAACGTAAAAACAACATCAATGGAGAAGTCAACATACAAGTGTAAGTTAAAACGAATGCAAATAAGTTAGAAATTGTGCTACTAATGCACATGACGGCACAAACGTCTCATAAAAAGTAAATATGTTTTTGTTTGGTTATCTTTTGGAAATTGTAGAAATAAAACTTCCTTCTTCAGAAGTTCCAGCTAAGCAAGCTAACGTAAGTTAGCTAATTCATTTGCTAGCTATCATACAGTAGGCAGGCTAACATTAGTTAGCTAATTAATTTGCTAGCTATCATACAGTAGGCAGGCTAACGTTAGTTAGCTAATTCATTTGCTAGCTATCATACAGTAGGCAGGCTAACGTTAGTTAGCTAATTCATTTGCTAGCTATCATACAGTAGGCAGGCTAACGTTAGTTAGCTAATTCATTTGCTAGCTATCATACAGTAGGCGTATATTAATAATTATATATTTAATATAAGTAGACAACCACTTATAATTGACTGTAGCGCATGTAAAAGCACCCACAACCTTCGCCATTTAAAAATCATTCCTTCCTCCCTCGCCCCCTTGCCCTGCAAGTGTACACTCATCAGACGTCATGATACGTCATCAGAAGTGTCCACTTAATTTGAGGGGATAGGGTGTGTCTTTTAAGTGTTTGGACCGCAGCCAAAGTCTCTCTCCCTTTACCCTCCGTTAAGTTATCCTCGGGTTTCAAAGACTCCACATTCCACCCTGTCTGTCTGTGAGACAATCCAACCTGTCTGTCTCTGCTTCTGATCAATGCTTTAGTCAGTCCAGCCCTGACAGTGTGGTTCAACTGTAAGGGTCAGCTTTTGTTCAAAGAAGGACTTCAAACTCTACATCTCTACTACTGTCAGAGGCCCAATGTTTGCACCTGTCACATCCTTTCTCTCCTCTCCCTCTCTCTATTTCTCTCTCTCCTTCCCCCTCTCTCCTCTCCTCTCCTCTCCTCTCCTCTCCTCTCTCCTCTCCTCTCCTCTCCTCTCCTCTCTCTCTCCTTCCCCCTCTCTCTCTCTCCTTCCCCCTCTCTCTCTCTCCTTCCCCCCTCTCTCCTCTCCTCTCCTCTCCTCTCCTCTCCTCTCCTCTCCTCTCCTCTCCTCTCCTCTCCTCTCTCTCTCCTTCCCCCTCTCTCTCCCTCTCTCTATTTCTCTCTCTCTCTTTCTCTCTCGCTTGCTCTCTCTCCCCCTCTCTCTCTCTCCTTCCCCCTCTCTCCTCTCCTCTCCTCTCCCTCTCTCTATTTCTCCCTCTTTCTCTCTCGCTTGCTCTCTCGCCCCCTCTCTCTCTCGCTCTCCTTCCCCTCTCTCTCTCTCTCTCTCTATTTCTCCCTCTTTCTCTCTCCGTCCTCTCTATCCCCCTCTCTCTCTCTCCTTCCCCCCCTCTCTCTCTCTCTCCTTCCCCCCCTCTCTCTCTCTCTCTCTCTCCTCCCCCCCCCCCTCTCTCTCTCTGTCCTCTCTATCCCTGTCTGCGACAGCCTCTGATCACTACTTTAGTGAGCCCAGTCCTGGTATGACTCCTCTGCTGCAGTGTGGTTCAGTATGGAGTCGCCAGGCCTTTGTTCAAACAGCTTCAACTCCTCAAAGTCTCTCTGCTACCCTTAGATCTTCCTCCCTCTGAGCTCTGAGTTCCATTACAAAGGTCTGAGACCTCACAGTGTGGTGGAACTGATCTCTGTCTGATCTGCGATCCTCTACATAGGCTGTGATCAACAGGAGGTTGATGGCAACTTCATTGTGAAGAACGGGCTCGTGGTAATGACAGGAGCGATATCAGTGGAACGGTATCAAATACATGGTTTACATGGTTTGTAGATGTTTGATGCCATTCCATTTTCTCCGTTCCGGGTCTTTCATTATGAGCCTGTTCTCCCGTCAGCAGCCTCCACAGTTGTGATCATACCTAGATCTGTGTGGTGTAGGATGTCTGCTTAATGCAGGACTATGGAGATTGAGACTATAGTTTTAAGCCTGGTGACATAGGATTTCTCTGGTCTGTAGGAGCAGCGCTACAATAACTCAATGCAAGCAGCACACAGTGTTCTCAGTACTGGGCTCAGTCATAACATTGAGAAGCCCCCTCAGTACGCCCACAAACTCTCATAGTCTATTCAGCTATCGGCACAAGTTGTCCGAACTCCGTGTAATACACTGTAGGGCAGAGATGAGGGGCCGTGAAAAGTTTTTACATGTAAAACGACGGAATGAGACAAACAATATGGCTGAGAGATGTACAATAGCTATTTCCCTACAAGGCTGGACTCTCCATTCTATTGCTTTATCATGTGTACGGACAAGATGGGGACTGGATTTGAGGTCAATTGAGAATCGTAACTGTAGTGATGCCAGTCACAGTACTTTTACGATTGGAACCCCATTTCCTACATTGAGATGAATTGTGATGAGGTCCGTCAATGTATCAGTCCTTGATCCATTAGAAGTCTCCTACTGGTACAGTTAATAGTGTCTGTATCCCTAATGCCACCCTATTCCCTATATAGTGGTACTACTATAGACCAGAGCCCTATTCCCTATATAGTGGTACTACTATAGACCAGAGCCCTATTCCCTATATAGTGGTACTACTATAGACCAGAGCCCTATTCCCTATATAGTGGTACTACTATAGACCAGAGCCCTATTCCCTATATAGTGGTACTACTATAGACCAGAGTCCTATTCCCTATATACTGGTACTACTATAGACCAGAGCCCTATTCCCTATATAGTGCACTACTATAGACCAGAGCCCTATTCCCTATATAGTGCACTACTATAGACCAGAGCCCTATTCCCTATATAGTGGTACTACTATAGACCAGAGCCCTATTCCCTATATAGTGCACTACTATAGACCAGAGCCCTATTCCCTATATAGTGCACTACTATAGACCAGAGCCCTATTCCCTATATAGTGGTACTACTATAGACCAGAGCCCTATTCCCTATATACTGGTACTACTATAGACCAGAGCCCTATTCCCTACATAGTGGTACTACTATAGACCAGAGCCCTATTCCCTATATAGTGTACTACTATAGACCAGAGCCCTATTCCCTATATAGTGGTACTACTATAGACCAGAGCCCTATACTCTATATAGTGGTACTACTATAGACCAGAGCCCTATTCCCTATATAGTGGTACTACTATAGACCAGAGCCCTATTCCCTATATAGTGGTACTACTATAGACCAGAGCCCTATTCCCTATATAGTGGTACTACTATAGACCAGAGCCCTATTCCCTATATAGTGGTACTACTATAGACCAGAGCCCTATTCCCTATATAGTGGTACTACTATAGACCAGAGCCCTATTCCCTATATAGTGGTACTACTATAGACCAGAGCCCTATTCCCTATATACTGGTACTACTATAGACCAGAGCCCTATTCCCTATATACTGGTACTACTATAGACCAGAGCCCTATTCCCTATATAGTGGTACTACTATAGACCAGAGCCCTATTCCCTATATAGTGGTACTACTATAGACCAGAGCCCTATTCCCTATATAGTGGTACTACTATAGACCAGAGCTCTATTCCCTATATAGTGCACTACTATAGACCAGAGCCCTATTCCCTATATAGTGCACTACTATAGACCAGAGCCCTATTCCCTATATAGTGCACTACTATAGACCAGAGCCCTATTCCCTATATAGTGGTACTACTATAGACCAGAGCCCTATTCCCTATATAGTGGTACTACTATAGACCAGAGCCCTATTCCCTATATAGTGGTACTACTATAGACCAGAGCCCTATTCCCTATATAGTGGTACTACTATAGACCAGAGCCCTATTCCCTATATAGTGGTACTACTATAGACCAGAGCCCTATTCCCTATATAGTGGTACTACTATAGACCAGAGCCCTATTCCCTATATAGTGGTACTACTATAGACCAGAGCCCTATTCCCTATATAGTGGTACTACTATAGACCAGAGCCCTATTCCCTATATAGTGGTACTACTATAGACCAGAGCCCTATTCCCTATATAGTGGTACTACTATAGACCAGAGCCCTATTCCCTATATAGTGGTACTACTATAGACCAGAGCCCTATTCCCTATATAGTGGTACTACTACAGACCAGAGCCCTATTCCCTATATAGTGGTACTACTATAGACCAGAGCCCTATTCCCTATATAGTGGTACTACTATAGACCAGAGCCCTATTCCCTATATAGTGTACTACTTTAGACCTGTTCTCTCTTCCTGTCTTGCTGTCACGGTTGTCGTCGGGGACCAAAACGCAGCGGGTTATATACTCATCTTCTTTTAATAGGTGAAAGAAGGAAAACCAAACAAACACGTCTATACAAAAATTAACAACAATGAAGAACGACGAAAAAGACAGTCTTGTCAGGCAATGACAGCTAAACAAGAAACAACCTCCCACAAATTACAAACACAAACACACCCTAATATATAGGACTCTCAATCAAAGGCAACTAGACAACACCTGCCTTCAATTGAGAGTCCACACCCCAATTAACTAAACATAGACACAGACTAACTAGAAAGAACATAGAGCAGTGACCAAAAAACCCCGGAATACATAAATCAACTACCCTCTACATAATACACACACCCCGAACCACATAAACCAAATACTCTCTGCCACGTCCTGACCAAACTACAATAACAATTAACCCTTATACTGGTCAGGACGTGGCACTTGCTCTCTCTTCCACTGTCTTGCTCTCTCTTCCGCTGTCTTGCTCTCTCTTCGTCTGTCTTGTTCTCTCTTCCTGTCTTCCTCTCTCTTACCCTGTCTTCCTCTCTCCCTCACTCTTCCTTTGTCTTCCTATCTCCCTCTGTCTTCCTCTCTCCTCCTGTCTTTCTCTCTCTTCCTGCTTTCCTCTGTCTTCCTCTCTAGTCCTGTAGTGCACCATATAGGGAATAGGGCTCTGGTCTAAGGTAGTGCACTATATAGGGAATAAGGCTCTGGTCATTAGTAGTGGACTATGAAGGGGCCATTCGGGATGCAGGCGATTTGTTTGTCTCTCTCATCGTTTGCAATAAAGATGTGCCGGATTGATTATTACCCAGGGAGCCATTGGCCCTGTGTTCACACTGCTCTGTCTTCCTCTGTCTTCCTCTCTCTCTTCCTCTGTCTCCCTCTCTTCCTTTGTCTTCCTCTCTTCCTCTCTCTTCCTGTCTTTCTTTCTCTTCCTGTCTTCCTCTGTTTTCCTCTCTCTTCCTGTCTTCCTCTGTCTTCCTCTCTCTTCCTGTCTTCCTCTGTCTTCCTCTCTCTTCCTGTCTTCCTCTCTCTTCCTGTCTTCCTCTGTCCTCTCTCCTCTCTTCCTGTCTTCCTCTGTCTTCCTCTCTCTTCCTGTCTTCCTCTGTCTTCCTCTCTCTTCCTGTCTTCCTCTGTCTTCCTCTCTCTTCCTGTCTTCCTCTGTCCTCTCTCCTCTCTTCCTGTCTTCCTCTGTCTTCCTCTCTCTTCCTGTCTTCCTCTGTCTTCCTCTCTCTTCCTGTCTTCCTCTGTCTTCCTCTCTCTTCCTGTCTTCCTCTGTCCTCTCTCCTCTCTTCCTGTCTTCCTCTGTCTTCCTCTCTCTTCCTGTCTTCCTCTGTCTTCCTCTGTCTTCCTCTCTCTTCCTGTCTTCCTCTGTCTTCCTCTCTCTTCCTGTCTTCTTCTGTCTTCCTCTCTCTTCCTGTCTTCCTCTGTCCTCTCTCCTCTCTTTCGGTCTTCCTCTGTCTTCCTCTCACCAGCTCTCTGCCCAGCCAGGTCGTGCAAGTTTGAGGTTGAAATTGGACGTCCATCCATGTCCTGAAGACGTCGGGAAATGCCTTCAAAACCAGCCACTAGGGAGAAACAGTGGGCACTATTACAGTCAAGTAGGCTTGGAAGTTGTGGACGGTGTGGTGGAGGACTGGGTGGTGGACGGGGTGGTGGAGGGGTGGTGGACTGGGTGGAGGACTGGGCGGTGGATGGGGCGGTGGACGTGGTGGTGGATAGGTGGTGGACGGGGCGGTGGAGGGGCGGTGGAGGGGCGGTGGACGTGGTGGTGGAGGGGCGGTGGACGGGTGGTGGAGGGGCGGTGGACGGGGCGGTGGAGGGGCGGTGGACGGGGCGGTGGATGTGGCGGTGGACGGGGCGGTGGAGGGGCGGTGGATAGGTGGTGGAGGGGCGGTGGAGGGGCGGTGGATAGGTGGTGGAGGGGCGGTGGATGGGGTGGTGGACGTGGTGGTGGACGGGGCGGTGGAGGGGCGGTGGACGGGGCGGTGGAGGGGCGGTGGACGGGTGGTGGAGGGGCGGTGGACGGGGCGGTGGAGGGGCGGTGGAGGGGTGGTGGAGGGGCGGTGGAGGGGGCGATGGAGGGGCGGTGGACGGGGCGATGGAGGGGCGGTGGACGGGCGGTGGAGGGGGCGGTGGAGGGGCGGTGGACGGGGTGGTGGAGTGGCGGTGGAGGGGCGGTGGACGGGGCGGTGGACGGGGCGGTGGAGGGGCGGTGGACGGGCGGTGGACGGGGCGGTGGAGGGGCGGTGGAGGGGCGGTGGACGGGTGGTGGACGGGGCGGTGGATGTGTGTAATCCCATGAGTCTGGATAAGTTGCGTGTTTGATCGCCGCCGTGGACACTGTTTTTTTTTATTGTTTGTGCCTAAAACTTAACCCTTAATTTCAAAATTTGACATTTGGAGGAATGGAACGATACAGAGCAAGCAGGTGCAACAGAAAACACTTCAAAATGTGACGTTTGGAGAACATGGATGAAGGTCTAATTCTGCAATGAGACTGTGAGACCTTGTTGCTCTGCCAACTAACAAGGAGGAAGAAACTCAACTAACTCGGAGAACTCTATTCCCTTCTTGGTCACCATGGAAACATCACTTTGTTAAGCCGTCGCCTCGTTTAACAATGGGAACATACTGAAGTTTGGGTTTAACATTGGAACATACTGAAGTTTGGGGCTTAACAATGGGAACATACTGAAGTTTGGGGCTTAACAATGGGAACATACTGAAGTTTGGGGCTTAACAATGGAACATACTGAAGTTTGGGGCTTAACAATGGGAACATACTGAAGTTTGGGGCTTAACATTGGAACATACTGAAGTTTGGGGCTTAACAATGGGAACATACTGAAGTTTGGGGTTTAACATTGGAACATATTGAAGTTTGGGCTTAACAATGGGAACATACTGAAGTTTGGGGCTTAACAATGGGAACATATTGAAGTTTTGGGCTTAACATTGGAACATACTGAAGTTTGGGGCTTAACAATGGGAACATACTGAAGTTTGGGGTTTAACATTGGAACATACTGAAGTTTGGGCTTAACAATGGGAACATACTGAAGTTTGGGGTTTAACAATGGGAACATATTGAAGTTTTGGGCTTAACATTGGAACATACTGAAGTTTGGGGCTTAACAATGGGAACATACTGAAGTTTGGGGTTTAACATTGGAACATACTGAAGTTTGGGCTTAACAATGGGAACATACTGAAGTTTGGGGTTTAACAATGGGAACATATTGAAGTTTTGGGCTTAACATTGGAACATACTGAAGTTTGGGGCTTAACAATGGGAACATACTGAAGTTTGGGGTTTAACATTGGAACATACTGAAGTTTGGGCTTAACAATGGGAACATACTGAAGTTTGGGGTTTAACAATGGGAACATATTGAAGTTTTGGGCTTAACATTGGAACATACTGAAGTTTGGGGCTTAACAATGGAACATACTGAAGTTTGGGGCTTAACAATGGGAACATACTGAAGTTTGGGGTTTAACAATGGAACATACTGAAGTTTGGGTTTAGCAATGGTGTTGGGTGCGCTGTTGGCTGTGTTGTTGCTGCGTTGTTGGCTGCACTGTTGGCTGTGTTGTTGGCTGTGTTGTGGCTGTGTAGTGGCTGTGTTGTTGGCTGTGTTGTTGGCTGTGTTGTTGGCTGTGTTGTTGGCTGTGTTGTGGCAGTGTTGTGGCTGTGTTGTTGGCTGCGCTGTTGGCTGTGTAGTTGGCGGTGTTGTTGGCGGTGTTGTTGGCGGTGCTGTTGGTTGCGCTGTTGGCTGTGTTGTTGGCTGTGTTGTTGGCTGCGCTGTTGGCTGCTGTGTTGGCCGCGTTGTTGGCTGTGTTGTTGACTATGTTGTTGGCTGTGTTGTTGGTTGTGTTCTTGGCTGTGTTGTTGGCTGCGCTGTTGACTGTGTTGTTGGCTGTGTTGTTGCTGCTATCCTTTGTTCAGGTTCCAACAGCTCCATGTAAACAGATAGTCTGGCTGTGTTTCAGAGAAGAACCACTGGTCCTGCCAACACTACTGAGTGCCAATACTACTGGGTGTGTCCAAAATGGCACCCCATTCCCAAAATAGTGCGCCACTTTCAACTAGAGCCGTATGGGCCCTGGTCAAAAGTAGTGCGCTATATAGGGAATAGGGTGCCATTTGGAGCACACTCAGTGAGAAGCCTGCCAACACTACTGGGGCGGCTGATAGTTACTGTCAGAGTCTGTTGGAGAAGCTGAGACCTCTGAGCCAGAAAAATGAGGGAGAGAGAAAGAGCGGAGGGAAGGAGAGGGAGAGAGAGAGAGAGAGAGAGAAGGGAAGGAGGGAGGGACATAGGAGAGAGAGTAGGGAAGGAGGGAGGGAGAGAGGAGGGAAGGAGAGGAAGAGTGAGACGAGGGAAGGAGAGAGAGAGGAGGGGAGGAGAGAGAGGAAGGAAGGAAGGAAGGAAGGAAGGAAGGAAGGAAGGAAGGAGAGAGGAGAGAGATGAGGGAAGGAGGGAGAGAGGAGAGAGAAGAGGGAAGGAGAGAGAGGAGAGAGAAAGGAAGGAGGGAGAGAGGAGGGAAGGAGAGAGGAGAGGGAGAGGAGGGAAGGAGAGAGGAAGGCGAGAGAGGAGAGGTGTTTGAAAGGGCCTTTATGCCTGTCCTGAAGCCTGCAAAAGTGGAGAGAGAGAAATGTTGTTGGCAATGCCCACAAAATGAAGTGGAAACTGAGCTGCACTTCCTAACCTCCTGCCAAATGCATGACCATATTAGAGACACATATTTCCCTCAGATTACACAGACCCACACAGATCCAATTTTGATAAACTCTCATATCTACTGGGTGAAATACCTCAGTGTGCCATCACAGCAGCAAGATTTGTGACCTGTTGCCACAAGAAAAGGTCGACCAGTGAAGAACAAACACCATTGTAAATACAACCTATATTTATGTTTATTTATTTTCCCTTTTTTACATTAACTATTTGCACATCATTACAACACTGTATATATAATATGACATTTGAAATGTCTTTATTCTCATGGAACTTGTGTGAGTGTAATATTTACTGTTCACTTTTTGTTTATTTTGTTTATCCATTTCACTTGCTTTGGCAATGTTAACATATGTTTCCCATGCCAATAAGGCCCCTTGAATTGAGAGAGAGAGAGATATTATATATATATAATATATATATATATATGTATATATATATATATATATTTGAAAGGTGATAGAACGGGCAGTGACCTTTATGCCCTGTCCTGAAGCCTGCCAAAGTGAAGAGCGAGAGAGCCAGATACTATCCCATCTCTCCGAGGATGTCTCAGGGGGAGTTGGGATATGCAAAAAAAAAATACATTTCCAAACTATATAAGCACCCACCGTCATGATTATTAGTGGTAGTATAACGGTAGCAGCATGTTGTGTATGTCGGTGTACAGCTGTTAGTCTGTTAGGCTCCACAGGGCTGTCATTGAGGAACACTGAGATAACAGGGGAATAATTGATAAGAGGAGAAAGAATGTCTCCAAAGCAGAGTCTGGTTCCTCTTGAGATTTCATAAAGTCTTCAAGGTAGAGTCTGGTTCCTCTTGAGATTTCATAAAGTCTTCAAGGTAGAGTCTGGTTCCTCTTGAGATTTCATAAAGTCTTCAAGGTAGAGTCTGGTTCCTCTTGAGATTTCATAAAGTCTTCAAGGTAGAGTCTGGTTCCTCTTGAGATTTCATAAAGTCTTCAAGGTAGAGTCTGGTTCTACAAAAGGTGGGATTGGTTTCATATGGAATGAGTCATTGTTCTTCCCACAGTATTATGCTCACGGACAATGAATATATTTATTTCGTAAGAACTTTTTAATTCCCTGCATATACACGAACTTGCCAGAATGAGCTTCCCATTCAATACTACTGTAGGTGTTTGCTATTTTCATTTTGAAGTAGAGAGGGGAGTCAGCAACTCTTGGAGGAGAATGGAATAAATAAAACAGTTTTCTTTAATGTTACAAGTAAAACCAATCTGTTTCTGCTTTAGGCCTTCTTCAGGGTTTTTGACCAAAAGCAGAAGGCTCGAATGCTTTGGTTTTACTTGTAACAATAAAGAAGCCTTTTTTATTTACTTCCATTGTCCTCCAATAGTTGCTGAATCTCCTCACTACTTCAGTTTGCTCTTCAATTCATACACCTTGGTTGGAGAGCGAGGTAGAAGCAGTGTCCCAGCACCTTGGTTGGAGAGCGAGGTAGCAGCAGTGTTCCCAGCACCTTGGTTGGAGAGCAAGGTAGAAGCAGTGTCCCAGCACCTTGGTTGGAGAGTGAGGTAGCAGCAGTGTTCTCAGCACCTTGGTTGGAGAGCGAGGTAGCAGCAGTGTTCCCAGCACCTTGGTTGGAGGGCGAGGTAGAAGCAGTGTCCCAGCACCTTGGTTGGAGGGCGAGGTAGAAGCAGTGTCCCAGCACCTTGGTTGGAGGGCGAGGTAGAAGCAGTGTCCCAGCACCTTGGTTGGAGAGCGAGGTAGAAGCAGTGTTCCCAGCACCTTGGTTGGAGAGCGAGGTAGAAGCAGTGTCCCCAGCACCTTGGTTGGAGAGCGAGGTAGAAGCAGTGTCCCCAGCACCTTGGTTGGAGAGCGAGGTAGAAGCAGTGTTCCCAGCACCTTGGTTGGAGAGCGAGGTAGAAGCAGTGTTCCCAGCACCTTGGTTGGAGAGCGAGGTAGCAGCAGTGTCCCCAGCACCTTGGTTGGAGAGCGAGGTAGAAGCAGTGTTCCCAGCACCTTGGTTGGAGAGCGAGGTAGAAGCAGTGTCCCCAGCACCTTGGTTGGAGAGCGAGGTAGAAGCAGTGTCCCCAGCACCTTGGTTGGAGAGCGAGGTAGAAGCAGTGTTCCCAGCACCTTGGTTGGAGAGCGAGGTAGAAGCAGTGTCCCAGCACCTTGGTTGGAGAGCGAGGTAGCAGCAGTGTTCTCAGCACCTTGGTTGGAGAGCGAGGTAGCAGCAGTGTTCCCAGCACCTTGGTTGGAGGGCGAGGTAGAAGCAGTGTTCCCAGCACCTTGGTTGGACAGCGAGGTAGCAGCAGTGTTCCCAGCACCTTGGTTGGAGAGCGAGGTAGAAGCAGTGTTCCCAGCCCTACAATTCATACACCTTGGATGGAGAGCGAGGTAGCAGAAGTGTTCCCAGCACCTTGGTTGGAGAGCGAGGAAGCATCAGTGAAACCAGCTCCTTGGTTGGAGAGCGAGGTAGCAGCAGTGTTCCCAGCCCTACAATTCATACACCTTGGTTGGACAGCGAGGTAGCAGCAGTGTTCCCAGCACCTTGGTTGGAGAGCGAGGTAGAAGCAGTGTTCTCAGCACCTTGGATGGAGAGCGAGGTAGCAGCAGTGTTCTCAGCACCTTGGTTGGAGAGCGAGGTAGCAGCAGTGTTCTCAGCACCTTGGATGGAGAGCGAGGTAGCAGCAGTGTTCTCAGCACCTTGGTTGGAGAGCGAGGTAGCAGCAGTGTTCCCAGCACCTTGGTTGGAGAGCGAGGTAGCAGCAGTGTTCCCAGCCCTACAATTCATACACCTTGGTTGGATAGCGAGGTAGCAGCAGTGTTCCCAGCACCTTGGTTGGACAGCGAGGTAGCAGCAGTGTTCCCAGCACCTTGGTTGGAGAGCGAGGAAGCATCAGTGTTCCCAGCACTTTGGTTGGAGAGCGAGGAAGCATCAGTGTTCCCAGCACCTTGGTTGGAGAGCGAGGTAGCAGCAGTGTTCCCAGCACTTTGGTTGGAGAGCGAGGTAGCAGCAGTGTACCCAGCACCTTGGTTGGAGAGCGAGGTAGCAGCAGTGTTCCCAGCACCTTGGTTGGAGAGCGAGGTAGCATCAGTGTTCTCAGCACCTTGGTTGGCGAGCGAGGTAGCAGCAGTGTTCTCAGCACCTTGGATGGAGAGCGAGGTAGCAGCAGTGTTCTCAGCACCTTGGTTGGAGAGCGAGGTAGCAGCAGTGTTCTCAGCACCTTGGATGGAGAGCGAGGTAGCAGCAGTGTTCTCAGCACCTTGGTTGGAGAGCGAGGTAGCAGCAGTGTTCTCAGCACCTTGGATGGAGAGCGAGGTAGCAGCAGTGTTCCCAGCACCTTGGTTGGAGAGCGAGGAAGCATCAGTGTTCCCAGCACTTTGCACTATTTTCACTATTTTCAGTATGTAAAAAAATATATGGTGGAAGGAAATTTTAGGCCATGTTTACATCAGTCCAATGCCTTTTAACTGTAGTAGTACGTGTAAGATGAATCATGTTAGCTACCTAGCCGATTTTTTCCCTGTTAACTAGTGTTAACTTTTGTTAACTAGTAATATTGATGCACAAGCTAGGCCTTTTTAAAACACTGCCATCTCCTAACCACGTTTATCAGTAGCTTGAACCCCCCCCAACAAAAAAAACATAACTCCATTGGAAGTCCCATTAGATTTGAGAAAATACAAAGTTTTAGTTTTTCAGACTGATTTGTAAATTATTTTATTTCAGTTTATTAAAAAAAAAACATGATTCGTTTAAGTTTCAGTTTTAGTAACTTCAGAACAAAGTTGACAAAGTTGACTACAAATACAAAGTTGCCAAAGTATTTGCAATGGTTACAAACAAGTGAAGGATAAAACTATGCCTCAAATGAGAACTGAGATGACTGCATTAAAAGATACTGTTTCTAGACTACACGGGCAACTGGGGATGCCAAACACCCTTTGGGTCACTGGGGATGCCAAACACCCTCTGGGTCACTGGGGATGCCTAACACCCTCTGGGTCCCTGGGGATGCCTAACACCCTCTGGGTCACTGGGGATGCCTAACACCCTCTGGGTCACTGGGGATGCCAAACACCCTCTGGGTCACTGGGGATGCCAAACACCCTCTGGGTCACTGGGGATGCCAAACACCCTCTGGGTCACTGGGGATGCCAAACACCCTCTGGGTCACTGGGGATGCCAAACACCCTCTGGGTCACTGGGGATGCTAAACACCCTTTGGGTCACTGGGGATGCCAAACACCCTTTGCGTCACTGGGGATGCCAAACACCCTCTGGGTCACTGGGGATGCCAAACACCCTTTGGGTCACTGGGGATGCCAAACACCCTTTGCGTCACTGGGGATGCCAAACACCCTCTGGGTCACTGGGGATGCCAAACACCCTCTGGGTCACTGGGGATGCCAAACACCCTCTGGGTCACTGGGGATGCCAAACACCCTCTGGGTCACTGGGGATGCCAAACACCCTCTGGGCCACTGGGGATGCCAAACACCCTCTGGGTCACTCTTGCCAGTCTAGGCAGGGATGCAGAGTTGTTTTAAAAAATGTCCATAGGTAGGCCTAAAGGTTTTTGGTAAAAATAACCCTATCAGATTGGAAAGCTCCTCAAAAGAGGTTAATACAGTATGTCAGGCCTATTGGGCCAAAATCAATGACAGCCTATTGTATAGATAATACAATGAAAATGAACAGAACTTTTAAGAGATCCGATTTTTTGGTTAATAAATACTTTGCTACAATGAGACACTTAGCTAGCTACCCACCTCCTTCCTTTCTGTTAGCATGTATCAGGTAGTACCTGCCAGGTCATCCGTGATACAAGTCAGTATTCGACGTCCATCTATGTCTACGGATGTCAGGAGATGACATGGAACCCGGTCACTAGGGGCAACAGTGAGAGCTGTCACCTTCAAGTAGGTTTCGGTTTAACTAGGGATGGTGGATGGCTTCAAGCATCTGCCTCTGGTGCTGTGAGAATTTACATTTTAGTCATTTAGCAGACGCTCTTATCCAGAGCGACTGCATACATTTCATACATTTTTTTTTCTTCCCCGTACTGGTCCCCCGTGGGAATCGAACCCACAATCCTGGCGTTGCAAACACCATGCTCTACCAACTGAGCCACACGGGACCGTAATGTTGTATTAGATGTTCTATTGGAGGTTCTATTGGAGGTTCTATTGGATGTTCTATTGGCTGTTGTATTGGATGTTGTATTGGATATTACCAACTGAGCCACACGGGACCACATAGTACACCGTCATGCTTTCAGGATACGTGTCTTTTCAGATTCCACAATGATTCTACATCACCTACACTCCCTCTCTTACTCTTCCTCCTCATCATCACCTACACTCCCTCTCTTGCTCTTCCTCCTCATCATCACCTACACTCCCTCTCTTGCTCTTCCTCCTCATCATCTTTTACACCTGTGTGTTTTATCAATTTCTTTATGAAAAAATATTTAGCCAACTCCATGACAGTAGCCAAAGCAAAGGGGCTATAGCAGCACACAAGTAGCCTACAAATGCATGCTGGGGCAGGCATGCCCTGAACTCATGAAGTGAGTGCTACTGGAGAGGGTGATAAGGCTAATGCTCCAGCTTTTGGGAAACTCGCCCTGCACTCCGGTGAAATTGGACACACAGAGTTACGCTCCGGCGCCGCTTTGCTCACATACTCTGATTGCAACTGGTATGCATCCCAAATAGCACCCTACGCTCTTTATATAGTGCACTACTTTAGATCAGGCCCCATATGGCTCTGGTCAAAAGTAGTGCACTATATAGGTAACACAGGCAGGGTGTCATTTGGAATGCACACTATGTCTATACAGGAACTTTGACATGAAGATAAAAGGAACACTGAAACTATATGTGTCTGCATCACAGCACACCTGACTGAGTGTAATTTCAAGACAAATTGGAACAGAACACTTGAGTTGATCCCTGCTGTAGAGTGGGCCGTTACCGTTAGCAACAGCAATTCCAACCAATATGTCACAGTGTGACAGTGTGTGTGTATATATATATATATATATATATATATATATATATATATATATATATATATATATATATATATATATATATATACACCGTAATTTCCGGACTATTAAGCGCACCTGAATATAAGCCGCACCCACAAAATTTTTAAAAAAGTATTATTTTGAACATAAATAAGCCGCACATGTCTATAAGCCGCAGGTGCCTACCGGTACATTGAAACAAATTAACTTTACACAGGCTTTAACGAAACACGGCTTGTAACAAAAATAAATAGGCATTAACGAAACACGGCTTGTAACAAAAATAAATAGGCTTTAACGAAACACGGCTTGTAACAAAAATGAATAGGCTTTAACGAAACACGGCTTGTAACAAAAAATAAAACATTTGCAGTAAACTTTAGTTGTCTTTTTGCACTGAGTCAATTCCTCACGCTGCTGTTTCCAACATCTTATCATCGACTCATTAAGACCAAGCTCCCGTGCAGCAGCTCTATTTCCTTTTCCAACAGCCAGATCAATCGCCTTCAACTTGAAAGCTGCATCATATGCATTTCTCCGTGTCTTTGCCATGATGAGGGTGACAAAATGACTACCGTAATCAGAATGATGGGAAGTTTGAGAGCGCTTGATTTAATCTAAACAGTAAACAAAAAAGTTGTTTGATCTTAACCTGTTCGGCAATTTCATTGGTCTAATGAAAGCTTCATGCTGCCAAAAAGCTAAGCACGTCACAGAATGTGTTTTTTTTCGAGAAAACACATTTGAAAGCGGGAAAAATCCAAATATTAGCCGCGTCATTGTTTAAGCCGCGATGTTCAAAGCGTGGGAAAAAAGTTGCGGCTTATAGTCCGGAATTTACGGTATATATATATATATATATCTCACACTGCCTGTCCTCTGGGGGTATGTTTTATGTACACTTTGATCATTAGTCAGAAACTAAACTCAGCAAAAAAATAAACGCCCCTTTTTCAGGACCAGGTCTTTCAAAGATTATTCGTAAAAATCCAAATAACTTTACAGACCTTCATTGTAAAGGGTTTAAACACTGTTTCCCATGCTTGTTCAATGAACCATAAACAATTAATCAACATGCACCTGTGGAACGGTCGTTAAGACACTAACAGCTTACAGACGGTAGGCAATTAAGGTCACAGTTATGAAAACTTAGGACACTAAAGAGGCCTTTCTACTGACTCTGAAAAACACCAAAAGAAAGATGCCCAGGGTCCCTGCTCATCTGCGTGAACGTGCCTTAGGCATGCTGCAAGGAGGCATGAGGACTGCAGATGTGGCCAGGTAAATAAATTCCAATGTCCGTACTGTGAGACGCCTAAGACATCGCTAAAGGGAGACAGGACGGATAGCTGATCGTCCTCGCAGTGGCAGTCCACATGTAACAACACCTGCACAGGATCGGTACCTCCGAACATCACACCAACGGGACAGGTACAGGATGGCAACAACAACTGCCCGAGTTACACCAGAAATGCACAATCCCTCCATCAGTGCTCAGACTGTCCACAATAGGCTGAGAGAGGCTGGACTGAGGGCTTGTAGGCCTGCTGTAAGGCAGGTCCTCACCAGACATCACCGGCAACAACGTCGCCTATGGGCACAAACCCACCGTCGCTGGACCAGACAGGACTGGCAAAAAGTGCTCTTCACTGACGAGTCACGGTTTTGTCTCGCCAGGGGTGATGGTCGGATTCGCGTTTATTGTCGAAGGAATGAGCGTTACCCCGAGGCCTGTATTCTGGAGTGGGATCAATTTGGAGGTGGAGGGTCCGTCATGGTCTGGCGCGGTGTGTCACATCATCATCGGACTGCGCTTGTTGTCATTGCAGGCAATTTCAACGCTGTGCATTATAGGGAAGACATGCTCCTCCCTCATGTGGTACCCTTCCTGCAGGCTCATCCTGACATGACCCTCCAGCATGACAATGCTACCAGCCACACTGCTCATTCTGTGCGTGATTTCCTGCAAGACAGGAATGTCAGTGTTCTGCCATGGCCAGCGAAGAGCCTGGATCTCAATCCCATTGAGCTTGTCTGGGACCTGCTGGATCGGAGGGTGAGGGCTAGGGCCATTCCCCTCAGAAATTTCTGGGAACTTGCAGGTGCCTTGGTGGAAGAGTGGGGTAACATCTCACAGCAAGAACTGGCAAATCTGGTGCAGTCCATGAGGAGGAGATGCACTGCAGTACTTAATGCAGCTGGTGGCCACACCAGATACTGACCGTTACTTTTGATTTTGACACATTGTTCCATTTCTGTTAGTCACATGTCTGTGGAACTTGTTCAGTTTATGTCTCAATTGTTGATTCTTGTTATGTTCATACAAATATTTACACATGTTAAGTTTGCTGAAAATAAATGCAGTTGACAGTGAGAGGACTTTTTTTCTTTTTTTGTTGCTGAGTTTATTATTACATCATCTGTAGCTTCTCTGTCTTTAGTGGACATGTTTTTTTGCTGGGCAGCTTGGAGCATCAGAGTTGCAGGTTTGATCACACGCTGAATAAACTGAACTCTATGTTAAAATGGTCTGCTAAATGACCATGTGATCATTATACTTCCGATGCATCTGGTTCCTGAAGCTGCATTGAACTCTCAGATGCTAAATTTAAAATAATCTGCTTAAAGGGACAATCTGCACTTTAAACATTAACAAAGCCTACACCCTGCCACTGTTTTTAGTTTAAAAAAAAAGCTGAAGGAATGAGGCAGGAGAAATGTAACCACTCTCAAATTCATAGACAAAGCTATGGATGCAATGACTGACCATCCGTTATATAAAAGTATAGTTTTAACCATGTTTGAGGCTATTCAGTGTTTGTTTACAATTATAGTGTGTACGAACAATGGAGTTAAAACAAGCTTATGTTGTGGGTTCTGATGGTGTATGACAGTTGAACTAACTCATGAGGCATTTAGAAGTTATATTCCTCAAGAATCAATGGAAATATAGCATTATTTTATATTATAAGTTTTTAAAAAATGGATGTACCAAATTGCAGATTGCCCCTTAAATGGCCATATGACTGTTGTATGATTCTGGACTGGTATGATTCCCCAGGGCAGGTGTACAGAGAGGCTACCGCTGAGTCCAAAATGGCATTCTATTCCCTATATCGTGCACTATGGGTCCTGGTCAAAAGTGGTACACTATATAGGGAATAAGAGGCCCATTTGGGAAGCAACCGACATAGACCGTTGGTCCTCTGAGACCTGTAGAACCCAGCTGGATTTCCACTACTATGTCCTGATTTTGCAGCTGTGGGGGTCATAGAACTGTCTGGATCTGTGTCTGTCTGTCTGTCTGTCTGTCTGTCTGTCTGTCTGTCTGTCTGTCTCTGTCTGTCTGTCTGGGGAGTAAAGGTGGTCTTTGATGGTAAACCACCTGGGCTCAGAAATAAATTGAGTCTTCTCTTAGCCCTCACCTACATGTATGCATACTGTAGGCACAGATGGACGTGCGTGCGTGCAGGGGTACACATTCAGACAGACAGACACAGACACATAGACCCCCAACCCACACGCACAAACACACACACACACACACTCCTGTTATCTCCCAGCTGCAATCCCCAGGTGGTGTTATCCAAATGAGAAACTTTTTTTTGGGACGCTGTCACTGGCCTGTGTGTGTGTGTGTGTGTGTGTGTGTGTGTTGTGTGTGTGTGTTCGTTGTCCACACAGGAGAGAGGGGCTTGGCTTGGAATACAAATACCATAATACAATCATAGTGTTTAAACATATTGTCCACTAATCAGCCAACATAAAATATATTAGTGTCATCATCCTGTTATTCAACCACAACTCTTCAAAATGTCGTCTCCATCACACCTTTTCTTGTCCTTACTTGACATGCAGTGTGAGGGCTGTATCTCTGTTGGTAAGTGGTGGTTTCAGCCTGTATAGGGACGTGCTGTAATCAGTTTGCTGCTAGACACGTTGATTGTCAAGGAGCTCTGAAAAGAAGAGGGAGGCCTTACAAAGACTATAAATACCAAAAGATGTGAGACAGAAGCAATGGGTGATTTTTATACCACGTCATCTGCTTGACCTTATGCCAGAAATACAGCTTGTCCTATCAGCGTAGACATGGTCTAGTGACTTCTTGTTATGGCAATGAGATGGTTGGAGAATTAGTTAACATAAATGTGGATGCTTTACTCCAAGATCAGTTTAGTTATATCCTGTCTTGTTTTATGCGTGGTCTTTAATATGAATTCCTCTATCAATGACTTGTTACACGGGGGGCCAGTACAAATAAATAAATAATTGTATGAAATGTATGCATTCACTACTGTAAGTCGCTCTGGATAAGAGCGACTGCTAAATGACTAAAATGTAAAATGTAAATGTAAAATTAAGTCAGAGTTTGTTAGAGTCATACACATAAATCCCTCTCCAAAATTACCATGCATCCAAATCCCATTCATTCATCAGCCTGTGGTGTTATGAAAATTTCCTTTCAGCCAATTCAGTCAGCCATCGATTGGAAGAACGTGTTAGAAAGGGGGAGAGAGAGAGAGAAAGGGAGAGGGAGGCAGAGAGAGAAAGGGAGAGAGAAGGGGAGAGGGAGGGAGAGAGAGAGAAGGGGAGAGGGAGGGAGAGAGAAGGGAGAGAAAAAGGGACAGGGAGAAAGAAAGGGAGAGTGAGGCGGAGAGTGAGGGAGGGAGGGAGGGAGGGAGAAACAAGAGAAAGGGAAAGAGAAACAAGAGAGAGGGAAAGAGAAACAAGAGAGAGGGAAAGAGAAAGCGAGAGAGAGGAAGATAGAGGGAGAAAGTCTTACCTTGGGAGAGGTTCAGAGACACATGTTAATGAGGGTGTAATGTTAACAGTGGTGGAAAAAGTACTCAACTGTCATACTTGAGTAAAGGCAAAGCTACGTTAACAATAGAAAACGACTCAAGTAAAAGTCATCCAGTAAAATACTACTTGAGTAAAAGTCTAAAAGTATCTGGTTTTAAATGTACTTAAGTACAGTGGTAGTAAATGCACTCAATCGTCATGCTTGAGTGAAGTAAAAAATAAAAGTAAATGCTATACATCAAATTCCTGATATTAAGCAAACAGTTAATATGCCTGACGACACGATTTTCAATTTAGTTTTTTTTTAATAAATAGTAAAGTACAGATACCCGAAAACCTACTTAAAGCTGCAATATGTAACTCCTTGGGTGACCCGACCCAAATTTTCATAGACATTAGAGTCATAGACCTGTCATTCTCATTTTCAAGTAAGTCAAAAAAAATGGTAGATCTGTTCTACGCTTCCCGTTCTAAAGGATTGTTTTTACTTCTTTTACTTTCTGTTTTGTACACCAGCTTCAAACAGCTGAAAATCCAACATTTTTGCTTATGAAAAATATATTTCACAGCTGTTTAGATGGTACCATGATTCTCTACATTAGACTTGCTTGTTTTGTCACATAAACTGAAATTATGCAAACCATTAGAATTTTAGCAACCAGGAAATGGCAGAGCGATTTCTGCATAGTGCACCTTTTAGCATAGCTCATTTTGATTGGCTGTCAGCCTGATGGCATACGTTGTGATTCATCACACGAGGCTATTAGCTACTATGTCTGCTCCAGGGTTGGGATCAATCATTTTATTTAACCTTTATTTAACTAGGCAAGTCCGTTAAGAACAAATTGTTATTTACAATGACGGTCTAGGAACAGTGGGTTAACTGCCTTGTTCAGTGGGCAGAACGACAGATTTTTACCTTGTCAGCTCGGGGATTCGAGCTAGCAACCTTTCGGTTGCTGGCCCAACGCTCTAACCACTGGGCTACCTGCCGCTAACCACTAGGCTACCTGCCTCTAACCACTAGGCTACCTGCTCTAACCGCTAGGCTACCTGCCTCTAACCACTAGGCTACCTGTCTCTAACCACTAGGCTACCTGCCTCTAACCACTAGGCTACCTGCCTCTAACCACTAGGCTACCTGCCTCTAACCACTAGGCTACCGGCTCTAACCACTAGGCTACCTGCCTCTAACCACTAGGCTACCTGCTCTAACCACTAGGCTACCTGCTCTAACCACTAGGCTACCTGACGCCCCAGCCAGAGGGTGGCAGGTATAATTGAAGGCAGTCATATCAGGAAGTGATCTAAATTGAGCGTTGAAAAATGTAACAACTTTTGAAGTAAATATAATCTACTTTTCAGTTAGTTTAGAAGTCATTGAAAATATGCCTGTTTTACTGAATTGGAATGTCAGTTTACTTCCTGAATTGGAATGTCAGTTTACTTCCTGAATTGACTGACCTCTAACCCTGGACTGTTCAGTCTGCTATCTCCCTACACCGTCAGGCTCCTGATAAAATTTTGATTGTGATTTGACTATTGATTGTGATGTTTAGCCAGAGGCTGGTGGTGTCCTTGGCTGTGAAACATCCACCTCTGGCCTGCTCGCCTCCCTACCTCTGAGGAAGCACAGTTCCCGCTCAGCCCAGTCAAAACTGTTCGCTGCTCTGGCACCCCAATGGTGGAACAAGCTCCCTCACGATGCCAGGACAGCGGAGTCAATCACCACCTTCCGGAGACACCTGAAACCCCACCTCTTTAAGGAATACCTGGGATAGGATAAAGTAATCCTTCTAACCCCCCCCTTAAAAGATTTAGATGCACTATTGTAAAGTGGTTGTTGAAGGTGAATGCACCAATTTGTAAGTCGCTCTGGATAAGAGCGTCTGCTAAATGACTTAAATGTAAATGTAAACACGCTGTGTCCTCAGTACAGCCCTGAGTCTCTGGCTGTGTCCTCACAACAAACCCGAGTCTCTGGCTGTGTCCTCAAAACAACCCTGAGTCTCTGGCTGTGTCCTCAAAACAGCCCTGAGTCTCTGGCTGTGTCCTCACAACAGCCCTGAGTCTCTGGCTGTGTCCTCACAACAGCCCTGAGTCTCTGGTTGTGTCCTCAAAACAGCCCTGAGTCTCTGGCTGTGTCCTCACAACAAACCTGTCTCTGGCTGTGTCCTCACAACAACCCTGAGTCTCTGACTGTGTCCTCACAACAGCCCTGAGTCTCTGGCTGTGTCCTCACAACAGCCCTGAGTCTCTGGCTGTGTCCTCAGTACAGCCCTGAGTCTCTGGCTGTGTCCTCACAACAACCCTGAGTCTCTGGCTGTTTATTGACTGTAGTACAGTGCTGTTCTTCTGAGGAAACATTCCTCACCCATGGTTTCCTTTTCTTTGAAGTAAAAAAAAATTAGGACTGTTAGTTTAGTTTCCTGGGGTTTAAACGGCGTAGTGTGTACGATGGCTTCGCAGCTGTCGTCACGGCATGGATTCAGGTGTGATCCTGAGAATGGAGTTAAGGTGGAGGAGACGCTGTCGTCACGGCATGGATTCAGGTGTGATCCTGAGAATGGAGTTAAGGTGGAGGAGACGCTGTCGTCACGGCATGGATTCAGGTGTGATCCTGAGAATGGAGTTAAGGTGGAGGAGACGCTGTCGATAAAGCATGGATTCAGGTGTGATCCTGAGAATGGAGTTAAGGTAGAGGAGATGCTGTCGATACAGCATGGATTCCGGTGTGTTTCTGAGAATGGAGTTAAGGTGGAGGAGACGCTGTCGTTACGGCATGGATTCAGGTGTGATCCTGAGAATGGAGTTAAGGTGGAGGAGGTTCTGCTCGCGGTCGGTGAATAGGTAGGAACCAAAGTTATACATTCTGCATCCAGAATGAACAAATATGTGGTTGTGTTCATGAAAAGAGTACATTTAGTGGGCAGGCTGACTGCTAGTGGATATTTGTAAGGGATGTGTTGGTGTCGATTTCTCCTCTTTCGACTCCTTTGACTAGGGTGGTAGTTGCGACTCTGCCTCCGATTATTAAGGATGATTAAATCTGGGAAAAGCTGAGTTGTTTTGGTACGTTTGCTAGCGTTTTTTTGTGTACTGTCGGAAAGTTTTCAGGCAGATGCCGTTAAGCTCGTTGTTTTGTTCCGGAGGCAAGTGTTCATGTTTCTGAATAACAATGAATAACAATAACCCTAAACCAACAGATGTGCATTTTAAAGTGAGGCATGGGGAGGGGCTCTACGCTGGGTTTGCCAGAACAGATTTGTCTGCAGTGTTTTGAGTGTGGGGATTTGGAGCATACGTAAAGGCCTTCGACAAGGTGAGGGTACAAGCACCAGTGGGGGAAATCGAGGTCAACGTGCAGGTGCAGTGTCTGTACAGCTGGGGAAGATGGGTAGGATATATGGTTGTAGAAGTGGTAAGGTTTTGGTTATCATGATGTGTGGTGTTGGCGTGTATCGTGGGGTAGAGGGCCAGGTGAGTATATAGCACAGGGAAGATGGGTAGGATATATGGTTGTAGAAGTGGTAAGGGTTGGTGTGTATCGTGGGGTAGAGGGCCAGGTGAGTATATAACACAGGGAAGATGGGTAGGATATATGGTTGTAGAAGTGGTAAGGGTTGGTGTGTATCGTGGGGTAGAGGGCCAGGTGAGTATATAACACAGGGAATATTTGGTTTCAACGGGAGGGGAGGGGTAGCGATGATTTCATGAAATTAAATAAGGATGTATCATTAAAGAAAGACAAAGTCAAAAGTCTCTCTACCCTTCTCTCTCACATGGGTTATATAAAGCTCTAACAGTATTGAGACAGTGACACGTGTGTTGTTGATTTGGCTTTGTACTCCAGCACTTTTGATTTGAAATGATACAACAACTATGAGGTTAAAGTTCAGACTGCCAGCTTTAAATCGACGGTATTTATCATCCATATCAGGTGAATCGTTTGAAACTGGGACCAAAAAGGTGGGCAACGTGCTTCATTATTGACTACAGGGATATTAATATGCCTGAGGGGTGGGTGTGTGACTGGAATTCAAATCTCAACTGTCTGGATTTCAACAAATCATCATCTACACATTAGTCTCTGTAAGATGACATAACGTGGCAGTTGGTAGACTTGAGCCTTGTCTTTAATAATCTGGAACTAAATGGGCTTTAGCTAAGTGTTCAGTAATATGTGATAGGCCTACAGAGATCCTGTAATCGGTTATGACTGTAATTCAGCTAACAGTATAATAAGTGATATTAATTAAGATTAGAAAAGGGAATTCCCAAAACAAGGAGCACCACCTTCATTCCAACAACTGGGAGAAGTATCTCAGGTGTGTCTTGTGAAATACATTTACATTTCAGTCATTTTAGCAGACGCTCTTATCCAGAGTGACTTACAGTAGTGAATGCATACATTTCATACAATTTCATACATTTTTTAAATACTGCCCCCCCCCCGTGGGAATCGAACCCACAACCCTGGCGTTGCAAGCACCACGCTCTACCAACTGAGCTACAGTGTGATGAAATAGATTTGATCTGAATGAGAATAACCTCTATTTCTATAGGTTGTCGATGTGTGAAGTATGGTACGCTCCTCAATCTCTCCTCTCCCTGCAGATCGAGGAGATAGTGATCCGTATCCAGGATGAGACTGAGGGTGTTCCCATCAGAACTGTCAAGAGCTTCCTGACCAAGATACCCAGCGTCGCCACTGGTGAGAGTGCAGCTGCGGCCGGCGCGTGTGTGTGTGTGTGTGTGTGTGTGTGTGTGTGTGTGTGTGTGTGTGTGTCTAACCACGGCACCACCAAATAATTGATGGCCACTCTTATGATTCATCCCGTCTCAGGATCTATTACCTTAGTGGCCCATGAGCAGAGAGGCCTATCAATAAACATTATTACTACACACACACACACACAGACACACACACACACACACACACACACACACATAGATACACTGACACACACACACATAGATACACACACACACACACACGGACACACACACACATACACGGACACAGCGCAGAACCACAGGCCAGAAATCGAATAAATGATGTGGAAGGCAGCGCTTCTGTAGTCATTGTTTTCTCTCTCTTTCTTTCTTTCTCTCTCTCTTTCTCTCTCTTTCTTTCTCTCTCTCTTTCTCCTC
>NC_042991.1:35829066-35859066 GCF_901001165.1 Salmo trutta
CCCTTTCACAACTTTCCCACGGTAGGCTAAAGGACTAAATCATCGATTAATACCTCACGGCGTTAATGTGATGGCCTAAATCATGGATTAATACCTCACGGCGTTAATGTGATGGCCTAAATCATGGATTAATACCTCACGGCGTTAATGGCTAAAGGACTAAATCATGGATTAATACCTCACGGCGTTAATGGCTAAAGGACTAAATCATGGATTAATACCTCACGGCGTTAATGGCTAAAGGACTAAATCATGGATTAATACCTCACGGCGTTAATGTGATGGCCTAAATCACAAGGGTGACACCGAAAACATTCAGATAAATTCATCGACAGTGTCCCATTTCCTAATTGCCATGGCATCATTACACTTAACACACATCCCAAAATGTAGGCTAAGTAATTGTTTATATGTATTACACATGATTCTTGCAGTTATTGAAATAGCCTATTTTATCATCGGGGAAGAAGCCTATAAATGCTAGCATGTGAACATCTGTTATTATTTTCCAATTACATATTCTTGTAAATTCTTCCAATTCAATAATCAAGACAAAATCAAGACAAATAATAATCAAGACAAAACTATTTATTTGATGTTAGTAAATGCCTCATGTTTTATTACATAGAGAAGTGTATTTGTGTGTTTGTGCACAGGGAGGATGCTGAGAAGTGTATCTAGTCTAGAGGCTGTTTTTGAACACTTGTCCTATTAATAAATAACGATTCATTTTAGTGGATGTTTTGCCAATAATCCCGAGGTGTGTTTGTACCTCTGATTGGTCGGTGCGCTCACCGCTTTCCCCAATAACCATCTGGCTGGAAATGGAGACACACTGACTGGCACGCGCGACGTTTCCATGGTCACCATTGGGGCTAGGCTAACTAACCTGTTCACTTGGCACCGTTGGTAAAATGATGTTTTAAGAAATATAGGCGCTATCTAAACTTTAATTGCATTATAGGCTTATTCTGTGTTTTGAAGAATAATTATTACAACCAAAGCTCTGTGGTACAAGCACCCGAACGCACACACACTAACACACACACACACACACACACACACACACACACACACACACACACACACACACACACACACACACACACACACACACACACACACACACACACACACACACACACACACACACACACACTAACACACACACACTAACCCACACACACACACACACACACACACACACACACACACACACACACACACACACACACACACAGAGGTGCAATGCTATTTCAATCCTTTGAGAAATCTCAGTGGTTGGCCATACCGTGTGTAGCTTATTGTAAGTCTTGGCCCCAGGTCTCTCTCTTCCCCAGGCCTCTCTCTTCCCCAGGTCTCTCTCTTCCTCTTCCCCAGGTCTCTCTCTTCCTCTTCCCCAGGTCTCTCTCTTCCTCTTCCTCAGGTCTCTCTCTTCCTCAGGTCTCTCTCTTCCCCAGGTCTCTCTCTTCCCCAGGTCTCTCTCTTCCCCAGGTCTCTCTCTTCCTCTTCCCCAGGTCTCTCTCTTCCCCAGGTCTCTCTCTTCCCCAGGTCTCTCTCTTCCTCTTCCCCAGGTCTCTCTCTTCCTCAGGTCTCTCTCTTCCCCAGGCCTCTCTCTTCCCCAGGCCTCTCTCTTCCCCAGGTCTCTCTCTTCCCCAGGTCTCTCTCTTCCCCAGGCCTCTCTCTTCCCCAGGTCTCTCTCTTCCCCAGGTCTCTCTCTTCCTCTTCCCCAGGTCTCTCTCTTCCCCAGGTCTCTCTCTTCCCCAGGCCTCTCTCTTCCCCAGGTCTCTCTCTTCCCCAGGTCTCTCTCTTCCTCAGGTCTCTCTCTTCCCCAGGCCTCTCTCTTCCCCAGGTCTCTCTCTTCCCCAGGCCTCTCTCTTCCCCAGGTCTCTCTCTTCCCCAGGTCTCTCTCTTCCCCAGGTCTCTCTCTTCCCCAGGTCTCTCTCTTCCCCAGGTCTCTCTCTTCCCCAGGTCTCTCTCTTCCTCTTCCCCAGGCCTCTCTCTTCCCCAGGCCTCTCTCTTCCCCAGGTCTCTCTCTTCCCCAGGTCTCTCTCTTCCTCTTCCCCAGGCCTCTCTCTTCCCCAGGCCTCTCTCTTCCCCAGGTCTTCCTCTTCCCCAGGTCTCTCTCTTCCTCTTCCCCAGGTCTCTCTCTTCCTCAGGTCTCTCTCTTCCCCAGGTCTCTCTCTTCCCCAGGTCTCTCTCTTCCTCAGGTCTCTCTCTTCCCCAGGTCTCTCTCTTCCTCTTCCCCAGGCCTCTCTCTTCCCCAGGCCTCTCTCTTCCCCAGGCCTCTCTCTTCCCCAGGTCTCTCTCTTCCCCAGGTCTCTCTCTTCCTCTCTATACTATACTCACAGAACACATTCATTTTCTAATTAAAAAAATAACACAACCCTTCTCTGCCTTGACAGCTATTGAAACTCAGAGAAACAAGCCCATCTCAGTTTCCTATTATATCCAAAAGGGAGAAAGAAAGACAGCTGCTGCTGTTCCTGATTTGACATTCATAGTCTATTATTCTCTAACAGTTGTTTTTCTAACAGGTATAAAGTGTAAAACGTGGTTTGAAAACCTACAGGACGGTAGATCTCCAGGAAGAGGGTTGGACTGAAAACCTACAGGACGGTAGATCTGCAGGAAGAGGGTTGGACTGAAAACCTACAGGACGGTAGATCTGCAGGAAGAGGGTTGGACTGAAAACCTACAGGACGGTAGATCTCCAGGAAGAGGGTTGGACTGAAAACCTACAGGACGGTAGATCTCCAGGAAGAGGTAGATCTCCAGGAAGAGGGTTGGACTGAAAACCTACAGGACGGTAGATCTCCAGGAAGAGGGTTGGGCTGAAAACCTACAGGACGGTAGATCTCCAGGAAGAGGGTTGGACTGAGTAAAGTTTTTTTTATTTTTTAAAATATAAATTAGAAGAAATGTGTAAAAACCTGTTTTGGATTTGTCATTATGTGTTATTGTGTGTAGATTGATGAGGGGAAAAAACATTGAATCCATTTTAGATTAAGGTTGTAAAGTTAAAAAAAATTGAAAAATTCAAGGGGTCTGAATAGTTTCCAAAGGCACTTTATATATTGTTACTGTTTCATATATATATTAGTATTGTTTCATATATTTGTATTTTTTCATAGGTATTAGTATTGTTTTATCGATATTAGTTGCCTATTTATATTGAATTTACTGTCATTACATGTTTTAGTAGTTAAAATAATGTAAAAACAAGTCAGACAATTACTTCTATCAGAGCTGAAAGCGATGCCAGATTTCCTTTATAGATCCCAGATACTTCCTAGGAAATGCCTGTATGTCCACACTAACAAGATCAATGGGGAGATTTCGATTAGCACATATTCCGTGGTTATTCCAATGCATTCTGTTTGTAATTACATGAACGGACACAGTATTCTATTATTACAGTTTTAGAAAGAAACTCTGACCACAATAAACCCAATGTTAGATCTGAACCTTTAAACCACCTAACCACAGACTATCATAGATTATCTAGAGAGAGAGAGACAGAGAGAGGGAGAGAGACAGAGGGGGGGAGAGAGAGAGACAGAGCGAGAGGGATGGGGGAGAGAGACAGGGAGAGAGAGGGAGGGGGGGAGAGAGACAGAGCGAGAGGGATGGGGGAGAGAGACAGAGAGAGAGACAGAGAGAGAGGGGGGAGAGAGAGAGAGCGAGAGGGATGGGGGAGAGAGACAGAGAGAGGGAGAGAGACAGAGGGGGAAGAGAGAGGGGGGAGAGAGAGAGGGAGAGAGACAGAGCGAGAGGGATGGGGAGAGAGACAGAGAGAGTGAGAGAGACAGAGAGAGGGAGAGAGACAGAGGGGGGAGAGAGAGAGGGAGGAGAGAGGGGGGAGAGAGACAGAGAGAGGGAGATAGACAGAGGGAAAGAGAGGGGGGAGAGAGAGAAATAAAGAGAGAGAGATTGAGAGAAAGTCAGAGAGAGAGGGAGAAAGAGAGGGAGAAAGAGATAGAGAGAGAGTAGCTTTATATTGTGCCTAGAAGGATTGAGACATCGGAACAAATCTCTTGTCTTCCTATCAACACAGCAGGGTCTCTCTCTCTAACCAGACCTCAACTATAAGCACAGACAGAGACACAGACACACACACACACACACACCACACGCAGACACACACACACACACACACCACGCCATCACAGCAGGTTCTCTTTCTCTAACCAGACCTTTAGTTCCTGGTGTACTTCCTCTGGTCTTGGTGGAGGGAGAACGGAGGTTGTCTGGGGGATATAGCATCTAGCATCGACCCCTCAGTGTCTGTTCCCCTTCCCCTTCCCTTTGTCCCTCTTTCGCCTCCTCTCACCTCCTCTCGCCTCCTGTCTCAGTAGTCTTTAGAGAAGAAGAAGAAGAACCAAAACCGTATCAAGAAGAAGAAAACAAGGGGTCGGACCAGGATCGGGTCAGAAACGTTCTCTGGTTGTAGACCATTGCCCGTTCCCAACATTCTGCCTGATCTCACTGTGAATAAACTGTTGCCCTCTGATTCAGGCAGTGGTGTGACCCGAGTGGCTCAGTTGGTAGAGCATGGTGTTTGCAACGCCAGGGTTGTGGGTTCGATTCCAACGGGGGACCAGTACGGAGAAAAAAAAAAAAAATGAAATGAAACGTATGCATTCACTACTGTAAGTCGCTCTGGATAAGAGCGTCTGCTAAATGACTAAAATGTAATGTAAAATGTGAGAGTGTAAACAGCTATATGTTCAGAGATTTGACAGTAGAATATGTATTGTTGTCCGAGCTATGCCTGGAATGCTGCAGAATTAAACAATATGCTAGGCTACATGACGTTGCTTGCCTCGCTTATCATCAGACACTTGTTTTCTTGCGTGAACGGAAAGTTGTCTATCTTATATACCAAACATGATTGTGGTGAGAATAATTTTTGTTGTCTTACATATTTAGATATCATCTATAATTGTAGATAGAAAAACATGAGCTGCCGCACACCCAGAATAATAGTTAGTGTGGAGGTGCTGACTAACGGTGAACAAACTATAAACCATCAAAATAAAGAAAGTCACACACTACATGTATAATCTCCCAACAATTTAACGGGTATTCACCAACGTTTCGGCATCACTGTGCCTTCCTCAGGGTCTGAGATTATACATGCAGTGTGCGACTATCTTTATTTTGATAAGTTTATCATCTATAATTGTAAAAAAGGCTGTCCTGCTCCTCTCCTCTCTACCTTGACTTCCCCTCATGTTCCCTTCAGATTCCCGTAGGTCCCGTTTGATTGGCTGCTCAGACTACCTTAGTTATCCTTCACCCATCATAGCCCTTGGCATTCCCAACCAATCAGAGCGCTGCACCCGCACACTCAGGTCAGAGTGTTATCGAGGACTTTTTATTGTTGACACTAACACAAATGTCTGAATGTTGTTGCGTGCATACAAATAACAACAACAAGATTCCAAGTCATTCAGATGACCAAAATCATATAAACATCCTCAAATGGAAACCGCTGTGTGGTGGTGACTATCAAGAGTACAGTGATGGGTCTCAACACCATGTTGTAACCGGACAGCATTATAGAGGACACAAACAAACCAATCATTTATAAGTATATAGTGGTTGAGGTTCATACCAGCTAACCGTTTTTACGTGGTCCTCTAGCTGGATTTAGTGATCAACAGTTGTTTTACGTAGTCCGTCATTTCTCCGGATTTAGCAACCAATAGTTTTTTACAATCGTGTACACAGTAGTTTCATAACAACAGCGAACCCAACCGCCCTATCCAGTGGGCTGTAATAACCCTTAATAACTTACACTGCATTGCCTTTTGTGTTATTACTTATGTCATGTGACAATGTATTGGTTTCACACCTCTGAAGCCTTACATGTGATCTCTAGACTAAAATCTGTTTCAGACAGTCGATCATTGTCTTCCCCTTGACATTAGACTGGGTCGAGCTCTAGCTGTGGTTGACCCGGTACATTGATGAGGCCGTATTGGCTGACTGCAGGCTGCTGCTGCTCGATGGAGTCTATGTTTGATTTCCAGATGGGCTCGGTCGTAAAAGTATAGTAAATCTTTATATAAACGAGGGTAGGCAAATATGTTGGCGATCGTAGCAGATTGACACTGATGCTGGAGGTACAAGACTAAGAGCAAGGATTGGGTTTGGAGTTTACGATGTGGCTGCTCTCAGACCCACAGGTTCAAACCAAGACCCACACTCAGAGAGGTTTAACACCCCCGAGCTCTGCTTTCAAACCCAGACCCAGTCTCAGAGAGGTTTAACACCCCCGAGCTCTGGTTTCAAACCCAGACCCAGTCTCAGAGAGGTTTAACACCCCCGAGCTCTGCTTTCAAACCCAGACCCAGTCTCAGAGAGGTTTAACACCCCCGAGCTCTGCTTTCAAACCCAGACCCAGTCTCAGAGAGGTTTAACACCCCCGAGCTCTGGTTTCAAACCCAGACCCAGTCTCAGGCAATTTTAAACCCGCCCAGTTCTGGTTTCAAACCCAGACCTGTCTCAGGAAAGTTTAATCACGTGACCCTTGAACGAGATGACCACATGAACTGAGAGCTCCACTTCAAGTTAAACCCCATTAGTTTAAGTATTGGTGGCTACAAAAGGCAACATTACATGTGGCATTTTACCTGGACTCGAGCAATAGCCGTGGAAAAAGCCTCCAAGAAATAGCTACCTTCAGAATAAGCTAGCACCATTAGCCAGCACCTAGCTAGCACCATTAGCCAGCACCTAGCTAGCACCATTAGCCAGCACCTAGCTAGCACCATTAGCCAGCACCTAGCTAGCACCATTAGCCAGCACCTAGCTAGCACCATTAGCCAGAAGCATGAGGACCCATCCCTTTCCAAGTTCCAACGACTGCCAACCTCGTCCTCTGTCGAAGACATCCTTACACCAGGACCTGTCAGCTGAAATACGTCGAAAGCGCCGAGAGTTTGACGAGGTGAAGAAACATTTAATTAACCGAGGCATCTTCGGGGGATTCAGATACCCAAACGAGTTCAGGATTATTCAAAAAGGAGCCCATGCAACACTTCAAAACTCCCGAGGAAGCAAGCAGGTTTTTGAATGTCAATCCTGGCCACTGAGAAATGGACCGATGACTAAAAGCGATTACTGTTTTTATTTATTTATTTTATTTTAGCTGAGAGAGGGACAGGTCCTATAGTCTAACCTAGGCCTACTGACGTTTTAGCTGAGAGAGGGACAGGTCCTATAGTCTAACCTTGGCCTACTGACGTTTTAGCTGAGAGAGGGATAGGTCCTATAGTCTTACCTAGGCCTACTGACGTTTTAGCTGAGAGAGGGACAGGTCCTATAGCCTAACCTAGGCCTACTGACGTTTTAGCTGAGAGAGGGACAGGTCCTATAGCCTAACCTAGGCCTACTGACGTTTTAGCTGAGAGAGGGACAGGTCCTATAGTCTAACCTTGGCCTACTGACGTTTTAGCTGAGAGAGGGATAGGTCCTATAGTCTAACCTAGGCCTACTGACGTTTTAGCTGAGAGAGGGACAGGTCCTATAGTCTAACCTAGGCCTACTGACGTTTTAGCTGAGAGAGGGATAGGTCCTATAGTCTAACCTAGGCCTACTGACGTTTTAGCTGAGAGAGGGACAGGTCCTATAGTCTAACCTAGGCCTACTGACGTTTTAGCTGAGAAAGGGACAGGTCCTATAGTCTAACCTAGGTCTGCTAACGTTTTAGCTGAGATAGGGACAGGTCCTATAGTCTAACCTAGGCCTACTGACGTTTTAGCTGAGAGAGGGATAGGTCCTATAGTCTTACCTAGGCCTACTGACGTTTTAGCTGAGAGAGGGATAGGTCCTATAGTCTAACCTAGGCCTACTGGCGTTTTAGCTGAGAGAGGGATAGGTCCTATAGCCTAACCTAGGCCTACTGACGTTTTAGCTGAGAGAGGGACAGGTCCTATAGTCTAACCTAGGTCTGCTAACGTTTTAGCTGAGAGAGGGACAGATCCTATAGTCTTACCTAGGTCTGCTAACGTTTTAGCTGAGAGAGGGATAGGTCCTATAGTCTAACCTAGGTCTGCTAACGTTTTAGCTGAGAGAGGGACAGGTCCTATAGTCTAACCTAGGCCTACTGACGTTTTAGGCTATTTTTATTTCCCGTTTCATGTCAAGTGAGAAAGTGAACCATTTACAGCCTGTTAGCCTGTATGTTCTACAGACAAGATGACAGGCTGTAAATGGTTCATTTTCTCACTTGAAATAAATGGGGAAATAAAAGTAGCCTAAAACAATAATTGGCAGACAAAGTGATCAGATACTGTCAATTTTATATTAGGCCTATAGTCTACTTTTTATTTGTACTTATAATTTTCACATAGGCCTTCACCATTGATAGTCTGTCGATTGCGACACATCTACAGACCTAACGAGAGGCTTAGTGTCAATTTTATGCCTATTGTTATCCTATAGATATTTCATTTTAATAATAACAAACTTATCCTATAGATCCCTCTTAGGAATTTGCTCCCTCATTTCTGTTTTATTTAGTCCAAACGATTAGGCCTATGTCCTGTTGGGGGATGTATTTGTAGACTGGGCTATTGATTTGATTTACTTCATTCCTCCCTCTCTTTTTTTGTTTTTCAGAACACAGAATTGTGACTGAGCGTGTGGTTAACCTGTTATGGATAGGGGGCAGTATTTTCACGGCCGGATAAAAAACATACCCGATTTAATCTGATTATTACTCCTGCCCAGAAACTAGAATATGCATATAATTATTAGCTTTGGTTAGAAAACACTCCAAAGTTTCTAAAACTATTTGAATAGTGTCTGTGAGTATAACAGAACTCATTTGGCAGGCCAAAACCTGAGAAGATTTCAAACAGGAAGCGCCCTCTCTGACCATTTCTTGGCCTTCTTGATCATCTCTATCCAAAACAGGGGATCTCTGCTGTAACGTGACACTTCCTACGGCTCCCATAGGCTCTCAAAAGGCGGCAAAAAGCTGAATGATGTCTTTGCAGGCCCTGGCTGAAAAACATTAGCGCATTTTGATAGTGGTCGATCAGAGAACAGAGACTGGAGGCGCGTGCACAAGGCGACACCATGTTTTTATTCTTTCGTCTTTGAACGAAAACAACGACTCCCGGTCGGAATATTATCGCTTTTTTACGAGAAAAATAGCATAAAAATAGATTTTAAACAGCGGTTGACATGCTTCGAAGTACGGTAATGGAATATTTAGAATTTTTTTGTCACGAAACGCGTTGGGCGTGTAACCCTTCGTCACCCTTGGATAGTGTCTTGAACGCACGAACAAAACGCCACTATTTGGATATAACTATGGATTATTTTGAACCAAACCAACATTTGTTATTGAAGTAGAAGTCCTGGGAGTGCATTCTGACGAAGAACAGCAAAGGTAATCAAACTTTTCTAATAGTAAATCGGAGTTTGGTGAGGGTCAAACTTGGTGGGTGTCAAAATAGCTAGCCTGTGATGGCGAGCTATCTACTCAGAATATTGCAAAATGTGCTTTCACCGAAAAGCTATTTGAAAATCGGACACCTCGATTGCATAAAGGAGTTCTGTATCTATAATTCTTAAAATAATTGTTATGTTTTTTGTGAACGTTTATCGTGAGTAATTTAGTAAATTCACCGGAAGTTTCGGTGGGAATGCTAGTTCTGAACGTCACATGCTAATGTAAAAAGCTGGTTTTTGATATAAATATGAACTTGATTGAACAAAACATGCATGTATTGTATAACATAATGTCCTAGGCGTGTCATCTGATGAAGATCATCAAAGGTTAGTGCTGCATTTAGCTGTGGTTTTGTTTTTTGTGACATTATATGCTAGGTTGAAAAATGGGTGTCTGATTATTTCTGGCTGGGTACTCTGCTGACATAATGTAATTTTTTGCTTTCGCTGCAAAGCCTTTTTGAAATCGGACAGTGTGGTTAGATAAAGGAGAGTCTTATCTTTAAAATGGTGTAAAATAGTCATATGTTTGAAAAATTGAAGTTTTGGGATTTTTGAGGAATTTGTAATTCGTGCCACGCCTATCATTGGATATTGGAGCAGGTGTTCCGCTAGCGGAACGTCTAGATGTAAGAGATCCAACACGTGGAGTTGTTTGTGGGGCGTTCAGAGATTGTTATTTTATGTACACCGTTTATTTGTATTTCACGTGATCGCACGCAGCTTTAACTATTATCCACCTATACTCAAAGACGACTTGCACTAGAGTTCGATTACTGTTCGATGACGTTTTACTAGTATCTTAAATCTGCTGACATGGAACTGCCATCGGCAAGTTACCTGAAAGAGATAATATGTGTAGTCCAAGATGGCTGCCGTCTTTTCGGCTCATAATAACCAACTGTGCTATTTTGTTTGTCTTTTTGAGTTGTTCCTAACTTGTTCTGTATGCAATGTTGCTGCTACCGTCTCTTATGACCGAAAAGAGCTTCTGTACACCAGCACTGGGATTACTCACCTCAAATTGGACGAGGAGTTCTTCTTTAATGAGTTGGACGTACTTCAATGAGGGATATACTACGGACGCCCGACCAGGCCCAGGTCCCCGTGATTCGGAAAAGGAGACGTACACTACCGTTCAAAAGGGGGTCACTTATAAATTTCCTTGTTTTTGAAAGAAAAGCAAATTTTTTGCCCGTTAAAATATCATCAAATTGATCAGAAATACAGTGTAGACATGGTTAATATTGTAAATGACTATTGTAGCTGGACACAGCAGATTGTTTTATGGAATATCTACAGAGGCCCATTATCAGCAACCATCACTCCTGTGTTCCAATGGCACGTTGTGTTAACTAATCCAAGTTCATAATTTTAAAAGGCTAATTGTTCATTAGAAACCCTTTTGCAATTATGTTAGCACAGCTGAAAACTGTTGTTCTGATTAAAGAAGCAATAAAACTGGCCTTCTTTAGACTAGTTGAGTATCTGGAGCATCAGCATTTGTGGGTTCGATTACAGGCTCAAAATGGCCAGAAACAAAGAACTTTCTTCTGAATCTTGTCAGTCTATTCTTGTTCTGAGAAATGAAGGCTATTCCATGCAAGAAATTGCCAAGAAACTGAAGATCTCGTACAACGCTGTGATCTACTCCCTTCACAGAACAGTGCAAACTGGCTCTAACCAGAATAGAAAGAGTAATGGGAGGCCCCGGTGCACAACTGAGCAAGAGGACAAGTACATTAGAGTGTCTAGTTTGAGAAACAGACGCCTCACAAGTCCTCAACTGGCAGCTTCATTAAATAGTACCAGCGAAACACCAGTCTCAAAGTCAACAGTGAAGAGGCGACTCCGGGATGCTGGCCTTCGACTTCCTCTGTCCAGTGTCTGTCTTCTTTTGCCTATCTTAATCTTTACTTTTTTATTGGCCAGTCTGAGATATGGCTTTTTCTGTGCAACTCCAGCATCCAGGAGTCGCCTTTTCACTCTCCCTCAACGTGATAAAGACAAAGGAGATGATTGTGGACTACAGGAAAAGGAGGACCGAGCACGCCCCCATTCTCATTGACGGTGCTGTAGTGGAGCAGGTTGAGAGCTTCAAGTTCCTTGGCGTCCACATCAACAACAAACTAACATGGTCAAATTACGACAATACAGTCGTGAAGAGGGCACGACAAAACCTATTTCCCCTCAGGAGACTGAAACGATTTGGCACAGGTCCTGAGATCCTCAAAAGGTTTTACGGCTGCACCATCGAGAGCATCCTAATGGGTTGCATCACTGTCTGGTATGGCAACTGCTCGGCCTCCGACCGCAAGGCACTACAGAGGGTAGTACGGCTCAGTACATCGCTGGGGCCAAGCTTCCTGCCATCCAGGACCTCTATACCAGGCGGTGTCAGAGGAAGGCCCTAAAAATTGTGAAAGACTCCAGCCACCCTAGTCATAGACTGTTCTCTCAGCTACCGCATGGTAAGCGGTACTGGAACGCTAGGTCCAAGAGGCTTCTAAACAGCTTCTACCCCCAAGCCATAAGACTCCTGAACATCTAATCAAATGGCTACCCAGACTATTTGCATTGTCCCCCCCTCTTTTACGCTGCTGCTACTCTCTGTTATTATCTATGCATAGCCACTTCTATAACTCTACCTACATGTACATAATTACCTCAATTACCTCAACACCGGTGTCCCCGCACATTGACACATTGACTCTGTACCAGTACCCCCTGTATATTGCCCTGCTATTGTTATTTACTGCTGCTCTTTAATTACTTGTTATTCTTATCTCATACTTTTTTTGTTGTATTTTCTTAAAACTGCATTGTTGGTTAAGGGTTTTTAATTTCTTAGTGATCCCTTCCCCGTGATCCGTTAACAGGATTGATTTGACAACACCCAGTGAAATAGCAGCGCGCCAAATTCAAAACAGAAATACTCATAATAATAATTCATAAATCATACAAGGGTTATACACCGGTTTAAAGATGAACTTCTTGTTAATCCAGCCACAGTGTCAGATTTCAAAAAGGCTTTACGGCGAAAGCAAACCATGCTATTATCTGAGGACAGCACCCCATCAAACAAACACATGAAAATCATAATTCAACTCTCCAGGCGCGACACAAAAGTCAGAAATAACGATATAATTCATGCCTTACCTTTGAAGGTCTTCTTCTGTTGGCCCTCCAATATGTCCATTAAACACCACAAATGGTCCTTTTGTTCGATTAAATTCTGTCATTATATCCCCAAAATGTCCATTTATTTGGCGCGTTTGATTCAGAAAATACATCGGTTCCAACTCGAGCAACATGACTACAAAGTATCTAATAAGTTACCTGTAAACTTGATCCAAACATTTCAAACAACTTTCCTAATCCAGCTTTAGGTATTTTTAAACCTAAATAATCAATAAAATTTAAGAGAATAAACTGTGTTCAATACCGGACGAAAACAAAGTGGAGTGAGCTTTCAGGTCGTGCACCCCAACCACAACAGTACACTTGGCTATCCACCCAGATAGGAAAATGGCTACTTCTTCATTTCTCAAAGGAAAAGCATCAACCAATTTCTAAAGACTGTTGACATCTAGTGGAAGCGATAGGAACAGCAAGCAAGTGCCTTAGAAATCTAGATGCATGTAGAAACCCATTGAAAAGAGAGTGATCTCAATTTTTTTCCCCTGGATGGTTTGTCCTCGGAGTTTCGCCTTCCAAATAAGTTATGTTATACTTACAGACATAATTTTAACAGTTTTAGAAACTTTAGAGTGTTTTCCATCCGAACCTACCAATTATATGCATATCCTATCTTCTGGGCCTGAGTAGCAGGCAGTTTACTTTGGGCACACTTTTCATCCGGATGTGAAAATAGTGCCCCCTAGCCTTAAGAAGTTTTTAAGTAAGCATTTCACTGTATTCAGCGCATGTGACAAATACAATTTGATTTGATTTGTGCTCTCAAAATGGAAAAAGCAGACGTTGCACTCTTGCAAGAGACACACGTCTGTCATGCCGAACATGCTAAACCTCGCAGAGCTTGGGGGAGACAGGTGTATTCCTCATCTTTCAAATGTAGAGGTACAGCCATACTAACAGTAGAGGCCCAGCCATACTAACAGTAGAGGTACAGCCATACTAACAGTAGAGGTACAGCCATACTAACAGTAGAGGTACAGCCATACTAACAGTAGAGGCACAGCCATACTAACAGTAGAGGCACAGCCATACTAACAGTAGAGGTACAGCCATACTAACAGTAGAGGCACAGCCATACTAACAGTAGAGGCACAGCCATACTAACAGTAGAGGCACAGCCATACTAACAGTAGAGGTACAGCCATACTAACAGTAGAGGTACAGCCATACTAACAGTAGAGGCACAGCCATACTAACAGTAGAGACACAGCCATACTAACAGTAGAGGTACAGCCATACTAACAGTAGAGGTACAGCCATACTAACAGTAGAGGTACAGCCATACTAACAGTAGAGGCCCAGCCATACTAACAGTAGAGGCACAGCCATACTAACAGTAGAGGCACAGCCATACTAACAGTAGAGGCACAGCCATACTAACAGTAGAGGCACAACCATACTTATCCATACGCTTGTTCCATTCATAATTGACAAAAACATATCTGATCCGGTAGGGAGATTTATTCTGATAACTGGGTCACTGTATGGACAACCAATTACAATCTTAAACATATACGCCCCTAACACAGATACTCCTGCTTTCATGTTGAAAAAATGATAACCCTGTTCAATGAGCATTGTGTTTTCTTTGGAGTGCTGGCTGGAGATTTTAATTGTACCCTCAACTCAACTCTGGATAAATCATTCCAACTCCCCATCACAAACCCTAGATCGGCAAAGATGTTGAACTCTCTTATTATTAAAGAGATGTGACTGATATATATCTGGAGAGAGCCTAATAGCTAACCTATGGACTATACATACTTCTCCAATGTCCATAACACCTACTCTTGTATAGATTACATTATTTCCCCAAAGACTTTCAGAGACCAAGAAGATCTCAACTCCCCCTTCACTCCCAAGGAGGACCTGGAGGCAATTACCTCCATGCCACCTAACAAGTCCCCAGGCCCAGAAGGATTTCCCAGAGAGTTCTACAAAGATTTTTGGCCTCAGCTTAGCCCTATTTTCATGCCAATTCTGGATGATTTTTGTGAAATTGGAGCTCTCCTAGACTCTATGTACAAAGCCCTCATTACAGTGTTGGTAAAACAGAGCTCTCCCAGATTCTATCTACACAGCCCGCATTACAGTGTTGCTAAAAAAAAGATAAGGAGCCTCTATCCTGCTCAACCCTTACGGCCCATAATCTTGTTGGATTTTGACTATAAAATAATTACCAAATTGCTTGCCAAAAGACGAAACACTCTTCTTCCCAAAATAATTAAGGTGGACCAAGCTGGATTTATTAGAGACAGGTAACATTCGCCGTCTTTTTGATAATAGAGCCGGACCAAGCTGGGTTTGGCGGGGTAGGCCGTCATTGTAAATAAACATTTTGCTTAGTTAAATAAAGGTACCATTTTTTTAAATTGCCAAAAAATTTGAGACAGGTAACATTCGCTGTCTTTTTGATATTAAAGCGGACCAAGCTGGATTTATTAGAGACAGGTAATATTCGGCATCCTTTTGATGATATAGATCAAGTAAATGCACAGAACACCCCTGTCCTGCTGGCGTCACTGGAGGCTGAGAAGGTGTTCAACGCTCCTGTCCTCCTGGCTTCACTGGAGGCTGAGAAGGTGTTCAACGCTCCTGTCCTCCTGGCTTCACTGGAGGCTGAGAAGGTGTTCAACGCTCCTGTCCTCCTGGCTTCGCTGGAGACTGAGAAGGTGTTCAACGTTCCTGTCCTCCTGGCTTCACTGGAGGCTGAGAAGGTGTTCAACGCTCCTGTCCTCCTGGCTTCACTGGAGGCTGAGAAGGTGTTCAACGCTCCTGTCCTCCTGGCTTCACTGGAGGCTGAGAAGGTGTTTAACGCTCCTGTCCTCCTGGCTTCACTGGAGGCTGTGTTCGACAGGATGGAGTGGAGCTTTCTGTTCTCAGTCTTAGAAAAGTTCAATACGTGCCCAAACTTTACTAAATGGATTAAGTCCCCATATTCTCATCCAAATGCCATGTTGTCTACTAACGGTCTGAACTCTGACAGATTCCCTTCGGAATGTGGCATGGATGTTTGTTGTTCCCCCTGCTCTACTTGTTGGGGGCGGAGCCTTTAGCAGAGTTGATAAGGAGCAATCCAAGTATAATGGGTGTTTCTGCAGGCGGCTTTCAGAACAACACTTCGCTCTACGCGGATGATGTCTTGCTCTACATATCCAACACTGAGAAATCCCTCCCATTTTAGACACAATTGCTCAGTAGGGCAAGTTGTCAGGATATAAGATACATTTTAACAAGTCCATTGTTTTCCCTCTACATCTTACACTCACCAGCTCTATGAAGACACTCTGTCTGTTCTAATGGAAGACACTCACCAGCTCTATGAAGACTCTCTGTCTGTTCCAATGGAAGACACTCTGTCCGTTCCAATGGAAGACCCTCACCAGCTCTATGAAGACACTGTCCGTTCCAATGGAAGACACTCACCAGCTCTATGAAGACACTGTCCGTTCCAATGGAAGACACTCACCAGCTCTATGAAGACACTCTGTCTGTTCTAATGGAAGACACTCACCAGCTCTATGAAGACACTGTCCGTTCCAATGGAAGACACTCACCAGCTCTATGAAGACACTCTGTCCGTTCCAATGGAAGACACTCACCAGCTCTATGAAGACACTCTGTCTGTTCCAATGGAAGACACTCACCAGCTCTATGAAGACACTGTCCGTTCCAATGGAAGACACTCACCAGCTCTATGAAGACACTGTCCGTTCCAATGGAAGACACTCACCAGCTCTATGAAGACACTCTGTCTGTTCTAATGGAAGACACTCACCAGCTCTATGAAGACACTGTCCGTTCCAATGGAAGACACTCACCAGCTCTATGAAGACACTCTGTCCGTTCCAATGGAAGACACTCACCAGCTCTATGAAGACACTCTGTCTGTTCCAATGGAAGACACTCTGTCTGTTCCAATGGAAGACACTCTGTCTGTTCCAATGGAAGACACTCACCAGCTCTATGAAGACACTCTGTCTGTTCCAATGGAAGACACTCACCAGCTCTATGAAGACACTCTGTCTGTTCCAATGGAAGACACTCACCAGCTCTATGAAGACACTGTCCGTTCCAATGGAAGACACTCTGTCTGTTCCAATGGAAGACACTCTGTCTGTTCCAATGGAAGACACTCACCAGCTCTATGAAGACACTCTGTCTGTCCCAATGGAAGACACTCACCAGCTCTATGAAGACACTCTGTCTGTTCCAATGGAAGACACTCACCAGCTCTATGAAGACACTCTGTCTGTTCCAATGGAAGACACTCACCAGCTCTATGAAGACACTCTGTCTGTTCCAATGGAAGATACTCACCAGCTATATGAAGACACTCTGTCTGTGCCAATGGAAGACACTCACCAGCTCTATGAAGACACTCTGTCTGTTCCAATGGAAGACACAGGAGTTTCAATACCTTGGGATCTTCATAACACCAGATCTGAACTGCCATTTCAAGGACAATTATCTCCCACTCCTGGATCAAATCAAGAACGATCTCCGAACCTGGATCTCCCTCCGAATAAGCTTAGTGGGAAGAATCAATGTTATCTGTATGAACATCCTCCCTAGATTAAACTATTTATTTCAGATGCTCCCATGCTATCTCCCAGATAATTTTTTTCAAAACAACTAACCAAAGCATCACCAAATATATATGGGGCAATAAACAATCAAGGATCAAGTTCTCCACTCTATCGAAACCTGAATCTAAGGGTGGTCTTGCGCTTCCCTGCCTTCAATTGTGCCACTGGTCTGACCAAATCCGCAACATGCTAACATGCATTACAAACAGACAAGACTCAAATTGGATTCAGATAGAGGCCCAATCTTGTGATTCATTGCCCCTAAACTCAATTATATTCATGAATAACTTTAGTGAAGTGGATAACATAGCCAACACCTTTGTGATTTATAGCACCCTACTAGCATGGAGGGACTGTAAGAAATACCTCGGCATTTCTTCTCAGATATGCTCTCACTAGCCTATAGTATACAATCCAGACTTGCCAAAAGCCCTGAGTGATGCCACTAGCCTATAGTATACAACCCAGACTTGCCAAAAGCCCTGAGTGATGCCACTAGCCTATAGTATAGAACCCAGACTTGTCAAAAGCCCTGAGTGATGCCACTAGCCTATAGTATACAACCCAGACTTGTCAAAAGCCCTGAGTGATGCCACTAGCCTATAGTATACAACCCAGACTTGTCAAAAGCCCTGAGTGATGCCACTAGCCTATAGTATACAACCCAGACTTGCCAAAAGCCCTGAGTGATGCCAACTTTCATCTTCAGGAAACTCTAGGGATCAGGACCTTTTCCGACCTGTTTCATCAGAACACAACTACACTGAAATCCTTTCAAGAGCTCTGCAGGGATTTTTTTATTTGATTTTAAATCTTCAAATTAGACATGCCATTTCACTTCCAAGGGGAGGTTTAGAGCTCAGCTGAATGAAGTTGAGATCCAGCACAATCCATCAAAGGCAACATCTCCTATATCTAGACTCCTTTCTGAGAACGTAGACTCTTCCTTTACTCATCTGAAGAGAATCTGGGAAAAGGACCTTTGACTATCATCAAAACAAATCAAATGTATTTATATAGCCCTTCTTACATCAGCTGATATCTCAAAGTGCTGTACAGAAACCCAGCCTAAAATCCCCAAACAGTAAGCGATGCAGGTGTAGAAGCACGGTCAGTGAGGAGTTATGGGTGGATGTTTGCGACAGGGTATAATGCTCCTCTACTATAATCTACAGTAATTACAAATTTTTATGACACCGCAGTGAGACTCCATAGAATGAAAACAGACATTTCTCCCGATTGTAAAAGATGTACCTCTGAAAGTGGAACCTATATGCATGTATTTTGGAGTTGTAGAGAGATTACCAGATTTTGGCACTCTACTTTACTGACTTTATTGTCCCCATGGGGAAATTGTGTTGCAGTGTCATGTACACGTTTAAAGTGGCGTTTAAATACAAAACAAATTGACAATACAACTTTCATAACAGTTACATACCAATAACAAAAGACTAGCCTGCTGGCCTTACTGGGTGGATAGGAACATTATTTAGGAGGGATATCACACCTGGCACAAATGATTGTCTAGTTCTGTTTTTCCTGCTGAGGGCTGCACTATACCTGCGCCCAGAGGGGAGTAGTTCAAAGTCCGGGTGGCTTGGGTCTAAAATGATTTTGTGAGCCTTGTAGAGGGCCCTGACCTTAAAGATCTCATCCAGGCCTGTCTGTTCGAATCCAAGTACCTTGCTTGCTGTGGTGATAATCCTTCTCAGCATATTTCTCTGGCTGACAGTGGCATTGCCAAACCAGCAAACAATACAAAAAGTTAAAATACTCTCAATGAAAGATTTGTAAAACATAGTCAGTATAGTACAATTAACATTAAAAGATCCAACCTTTTATGCACTATATACATACTGCTGCACAGAAAATACTAGATGTACAGTTTGATATGAACCCCGTGTCTCTATCTTCTTAATACCCAGAAGGACTTTGTTCTTGATCCAGACAGAGAAAATATGTTTATGACATCACGTACTGTGATCCAGACAGAGAAAATGTGTTTATGACATCACGTACTGTGATCCAGACAGAGAAAATGTGTTTATGACATCACGTACTGTGATCCAGACAGAGAAAATGTGTTTATGACATCACGTACTGTGATCCAGACAGAGAAAATGTGTTTATGACATCACGTACTGTGATCCATCCAGACAGAGAAAATGTGTTTATGACATCACGTACTGTGATCCAGACAGAGAAAATGTGTTTATGACATCACGTACTGTGATCCAGACAGAGAAAATGTGTTTATGACATCACGTACTGTGATCCAGACAGAGAATATGTGTTTATGACATCACGTACTGTGATCCAGACAGAGAAAATGTGTTTATGACATCACACACTTTGCTAAGAAATGTATTCTTCTATTGTGGGACTCTAATACCTCTCCTACATTTAAAATGTGGATTGACCAGATTGTTCACTTTCTCCCTCTTGAAAAGCTCACTTATGACCTCCGCAAGAGACAGGCCAGGTTTGATAGACTCTGGTCTCCACTACTCAACTATATTTCAAATTGGACAGAGAGATTGGGGTGATTAAAGGAAATGTGTGTATATCCATGTTGTCTAAGGTGCTGTAAAACTAATTTGCTCGTTGTCTCAGCTAAAGCTGGAAATAGTTAACATGATCACAGATGGTGCTGCTGCAAATTTGGTGTTTGTTTAGTTCTATATTTTATTTTATTACATTAATTATGTCTGCCACATCTGTGAATGTGTATTGATTGTTGATAAAAAAAAATGGAATAAAACTAAAAGAAAACATGTTTTTTTTTTAACCAACTCTGGTTTCAAACCCAGACCCAGTCTCAGGCAAGTTTAAAACCCCCAACTCTGGTTTCAAACCCAGACTCAGTCTCAGACAAGTTTAAAACCCCCAACTCTGGTTTCAAACCCAGTCTCAGGCATGTTTAACTCCAGTATAACACTAAGAGCAATGTGATGCTCAGAACCACTGGTAACAGGTTCAGACCGTATCATCTCAGACAGTTCAAGTCCCAGACTCCAGATGTTGACTGTCCCTCTGGGGCCACCGTATGAAAAGGAGTTCCGTTAAGGGAGCCCAATGATGACTTCCATGGAAGGTTGGAGGGAAAGAGAGAAAGAAAGACATTTAGCTGTTGGAGTGTGTGTGAGTGAGTGTCCAGGGCCCTGTGAGTGTTGGAGTGACAGTGAGTGTGAGTGTCCAGGGCCCTGTGAGTGTTGGAGTGACAGTGAGTGTGAGTGTCCAGGGCCCTGTGAGTGTTGGAGTGACAGTGAGTGTGAGTGTCTAGGGCCCTGTGAGTGTGCATAGAGATTAAAAGGTCAATGAGGATACAAGGTTAACTCAGTTTGTGTAGCTATATTGTTAGCTATTGATCAGTCTCACTGCTTGGGGGATAGAAGCTGTTCAAGAGCCTGCTGGTGCCAGACTTGATGCACCGGTACCTCTTGCCATCAGGAAGCATGGAGAATAGTCTATGGCTTTGCTGGTTGGATTCTTTAATGATTTTCCAGGTCTTCCTACCACACCGTCTGATATAGATGTCCTGGATGGCAGGGAGCTCGGTCCCAGTGATGTACTGGGCTGTCCTCACCACTCTCTATAGTGCCATGCAATCGAGGGCGGTGCTGTTGCCATACCAGGAGGTGACGCAGCCAGTCAAAATGCTCTCAATGGAGCAGCTGTAGCACATTTTGAGGATTTGAGGGCCTATGCCAAACTTTTTCAACCTCCTGAGGGGGAAGAGATACCCAAGTAGTGTACTATAATACGATGCCATTTCAGATGCAACCACAGTTTGGTAATGCCCTTCTCTTGAAACACAGTTTGGTAATGCTCTTCTCTTGAAACACGGTTTGGTAATGCTCTTCTCCTGAAACACAGTTTGGTAATGCTCTTCTCCTGAAACACGGTTTGGAAATTGATAATGCTCTTCGCTTGAAACACGGTTTGGTAATGCTCTTCTCCTGAAACACGGTTTGGTAATGCTCTTTCTTTCAAAAACAAGGAAATTTCTGAGTGACCCCAAACGTTTGTACAGTAGTGTACATGTAACGGCTGTCTGAAGTAGTAGACCAAGGTGCAGTGTGGAATTTGTTCATCTTTTATGTTGGATGAAAAAGGCACTTCACAAAGAAAAAACAAACGACAGCTAAACAGTCCTGTCAGGTATCCTAACACACTAAACAGAAAACATCTACCCACAAAACCCCAAAGGAAAAACATGCTGCCTAAGTATGACTCCCAATCAACGACAACGATGTACAGCTGTCCCTGATTGAAAGCCATACCAGTCCAAAACAAAGAAATACAAAGCATAGAGAAAAGGACATAGAATGCCCACCTAAATCACACCCTGACCAAACCTAAATAGAGACATAAAAAAGGCTCTCTCAGGTCAGGGCGTGACAGTACATGATGAAAGAAAGATGACTACACAAGTTTATGACGAAACATTCTGTAGAAACTTACTTCAAACCCAAACCCAACGCTTGAAACTACAAGTGTGTTTAACTACAGGTGTCATTAATAAGCAATATGTTGTTGAATAATGTATGTTAATTCCCTGTGATTATTGTGATCAGTGATATGGACCTTCTCCTGCTACACGACACAACAAGGTATCTCCATTACATTACTAACACAGTTACGTCATCACCCACAAGCTGAGCAGCGGGCAGACAATTTAAACCAATACCCAATGGGGGAGATATCCTTATGTACCACAGATACATGGCCAAAAGTCTGTCCCTGTGTGTGTGAATCTCTGTTCTCTATCCCCGTATGTGTGCGTGTGCGTGTGTGTGTGTGTATGTGTGCGTGTGCGTGTGAGTTTGTGTGCGTGTGCGTGAGTGTGAGTGTGTGTGTGTGTGTGTGTGTGTGTGTGTGTGAGTGTGTGTGTGTGTGTGTGTGTGTGTGTGTGTGTGCGTCAGGAAGCTTTGGGTCAGCAGCAGTATGGAGACAATGGGATTATCCCTGCCTACTGACACTGATCCCACTGTGGAGAAGGTTTTACAGCACTGTAACTACTCACCTCACACACACACACACACACACACACACACACACACACACACACACACACACACACACACACACACACACACACACAGGCTTATACTGCTATGTTGTTCTGTCAGTTGTCATGTAGGTGAAACTAGACACTGGACCAAAAACACTGCAGATAAAATGGCGTCATAGGGACAACACCACTCACAACATGGGCTTACTTACACTGTTATACTTATCATGTTACGATGTGTAGGCAATGTTGGACACTGGATGAGTTGTAACCAATTTAGCAGAGCCGTGAAAAAATATTTTTCACGATTTTTCTTGCATATTTTGGAATGTTATCAAATATTTTCCCAAAACCTAATATTAAAGGGAACCTGAGTTTACAAATAAAAAAACTTTTTTCATTTGTTTAATAAACAAAGTTATGCAACACTCAATGCCCCTGTGTGAAAAGTAATTGGCCCCTTTACACTCAATAACTGGTTGTTCCACCTTTAGCTGCTATGACTCCAACCAAACACTTCCTGTAGTTGTTGATCAGTCTGTCACATTGCTGTGGAGGAATTCTGGCCCACTCTTCCATTCAGAACTACTTTAACACAGCGACATTTGTGGGATTTTGGGGCATGAACTCCTTGTTTCAAGTCCTGCTCAACATTTCAATTGGTATTATGTCTGGATTTTGACTAGGCCATTACAACATTCCTAAAAGTTTAAAAGTTTAAAATGTGTTTCTTTTTAGACATTTTCATGTAGACTTGATTGTGTGTTTGGGATCATTGTCTTGCTACATGACCCAGCTGTGCTTCAGCTTCAGCTCACAGACGGATGGCTTGACATTCTCCTGTAGTATCTGATTCAGAGCAGAATTCCATGGTTCCTTCTATTAAGGCAAGTCGTCCAGGTCCTGAGGCAGCAAAGCATCCCCAAACCATCACACTACCACCACCATGCTTGACCGTTGGTATGAGGTTCTTACTGTGAAATGTAGTGTTTGTTTTTCTCCGGGCATAATGGAACCCATGTCGTCCAATTATTCGACCATGACCATTTCAAGCTTATCTTTGTAAAAAATGTAATGTTTTATCAGAATATTTAGGCTAGTTTTCTGGCTTACTCCTTGATCCTGCTTATACCCCTCAGTTCACCACCATAGAGAGAGAGAGATCCCCCTGTCTCCCATCCCCTTCCTTCCCCTCCAACATTGGAACGATCTGAGAGAGAGGGAGAGAGAGAGGCAGAGAGAGAGAGAGAGAGAGAGTGAGAGGGAGGGACCCTCCTGTCTGCCGTCCCCCTCCCTTCCCCTCCAACGTTGGAACGATCTGAGAGAGAGGGAGAGAGAGAGGCAGAGAGAGGGAGAGAGAGTGAGAGGGAGGGACCCTCCTGTCTGCCGTCCCCCTCCCTTCCCCTCCGATGTTGGTACGAACTGAGAGAGGGAGGGAGAGAGAGAGAGAGAGAGGCAGAGAGAGGGAGAGAGAGCGAGAGGGAGGGACCCTCCTGTCTGCCGTCCCCCTCCCTTCCCCTCCGATGTTGGAACGATCTGAGAGAGAGGGAGAGAGAGAGGCAGAGAGAAGGAGAGAGAGCGAGAGGGAGGGACCCTCCTGTCTGCCGTCCCCCTCCCTTCCCCTCCGATGTTGGTACGAACTGAGATAGGGAGGGAAAGAGAGAGGGAGAGAGAGAGACCCCCCTGCCTGCCCTCCCTTCCCCTCCGATGTTGGTACGAACTGAGAGAGGGAGGGAAAGAGAGAAAGAGAGGGAGAGAGAGAGCCCCCTGCCTGCCCTCCCTTCCCCTCAGACAGACATAGGTACGGTCCAAAAGGCTGGTGGTTTGTTTGCTTGGAAAAGGAGAATATCCTCTCAGGTCAAGTCAAACAGGATGTGCTAGAGTGTGGTCCCCCTCTCCCTCTTTCCTATTGGCCCTGGGTATAATGCTCACTCGCGGTGGAGGCACCACACACACATAGTTGCAGGCACATACACACACACACACACACACACACACACACACACACACACACACACACACACACACACACACAACCCCTCCCCCCATACATACCATACCATACGACCACCAGCTTAGTGTAGCTACATGTTTCTGTGACAGCATAGCTAGTGATATTTCCCTTTTAAAGGAGAGGTTGTGATTAGAGCAGAGAAATCACAACTGGCTTGTTTAAATAAGAACCTTGGATTGGAGATATTTCTCTACGCTAATACAGTTTTTTACAATCCATTTGACACTTATTATAATAATAATTAATTAATAATTAATCATTAATAATAATGAATTAATTGTGGTCATTTTTTCAAAACTCTAGACACAAAACTCAAAACGGTCATCACTTGTACGTAACACTGTTCAAATGTCCAATGTTCAAAACATTGCATTGTGCATTCATATCTTTAAAGAAACCTTGCACTTGCAGAATCATTGGTTCAAATAACTCATTTATCATGAAATACCATAGGAACATTAATTTAGATCACCCACACACAAGATACCGATAGTTTCACTGTGTAGTTGTTCGTACAATCATTAAATATTGTAGTACAAAATATGTGACACATGTTTCATTATGCTACTACACGTAAATACATCACTGTGAAAGGACTAGTAGAGAGAATACTACAGACACCGTGGAATCATTGAACAAAATCAGAAATGTATTGATGAAATACAATACAATCACTCATAGGTTTCTTTGAATCAAAGCAAAAATATTTAGCTACAAAAAAAGAAAAAAACTACAGTAAAACATCAACTGCAGTGTTCCTCACCTGGCTTACTGTAAAAAGCAAAACAAAGGATTGATTACTGTACTTCTATATTCCCATCAACCCTTTGGATTTGGCCACAGGTTCTCATCCACATCACAATGGATGTTTTCATTAGCCAAACATCTTGGGACGAATCTTCGGGCGAATCCAGGCCTGACACTGGTCTGCCGTGATGTCATTGCATGCTTCATCCATGGCCTGGAGAAGGGTGGCTTGTTTGTGAGGGCGCCTATCATATACCTTCCACCTCCACGTGGAGAAAAACTCCTCAATCGGGTTTTAGGAAAGGAGAGTATGGGGGTAAGTACAGGGTGGTAAATTGTGGTTGGGCCTGAAACCATGCTTGCACCATTTGAGCATGGTGGAACATGACATTATAATCTAGAGAAAAGAAACGCACATCTATAAAGGCGAGGTGCTGGCTAGCGGAGTAGAAAACTAGAAAATAAGGGAGAGCCGAAAACTCTAAGAGCTCAGATGCAAAAATGTAATAACCAACGTTTCATCAGGGTATCATCACAAACACTGAGAGATGAGTCATTTATATAGTGTCAAGAGACACACAGGTGTTTGTAATCATGGCCAAGTGTGGCCTAATATCATTGGTTAACTCAAATATTTTTTTAAAAATGGCATACAAAGAACATACAAAAAGACAAACAAATGGATAGCATACGATCATAGCATTTGTAGTCTAAAATGTATCTAACAAACAATTACAATGGCAAAATCACAATAATCACAAGAATGGCTTCAGATCAAAGTCTATGTTGAGACCGAAGGGAGCAAGGGTCTTTAAGTTAAAGATCCATGCAGCCTCTCGTTTTAATAATAAATTATCAAGGTCACCCCCTCTCCTCGGGAGGGTGACATGTTCGATGCCAATATAACGCAGAAACGAAATCTAATGGTTTGCTTCCAAAAAGTGGGCCGCAACTGGGTAAGTCAAGTTTTTGCACCTAAACGTGTTACGATGCTCTGAGATACGTACGTTTAATTCACGCTTTGTTTTACCCACATAATTTTTACCACAAGGACAAGTTATAAGATAAATAACTGCCTTAGTGGAACACGTAATAACACCTTTAATTGGGATAGATTTCCCTGTTTGGGGGTGTTTGAAGGATCTACATTTATAAGTGCCATTGCATTGAGCACAGCCATTACACTTGTAGTTTCCATCCAGTATGGGCGCAAATAGACGGTGTTCAGGAATATCTTGGGGTGGTAAATCAGAGTGTACCAATTGGTCTGAGATTTCTGCGACCAAGGGAAGATCAGAAAACACATTACCGAGACTATCATCATATTTCATATGACATTATCCCACACAATGACATAGGTCACGCCATCAGCTCTACAGACCTGATTTAGCTCATCAAGGAAGGTTACATTCGAACAGCGAATCATGTGGCTGCCTGCAACTCAATATATAGAGTATATAGAGTAGAGAGCTTTAGTTGTTGTTCGACCAAACATTAGAACGGGCAAGATGAGTAATCTAAGCAACTTTGACCGTGGTAGAATTGTTGATGCCACACTGGGTGATTCCAGCACCTCAGAAACAACTGCCTTCCTGGGATTTTTATGCACTACAGTCTGTAGAGTTTACAGAGAATGGTGTAATAAACATAACACATTCAGTGAGCGACATTTCTGTGGGCAAAAACACCTTGTTAATGAGAGAGGTCAGAGGAGAATTTCCAGACTCATTCAAGCTAACAGAAAGGCCACAAATGCTCAAATAACAGCTGTGTGCAGAATGGCATCTCTTAACGTACAACACCATGAATTATTCAGGCTGTTGTGGAGGCAAAAGGGGGTCCTACCCAGTACTAGATAAGTGTACCTAATAAAGTGGCCAGTGAGTGTACAGTAATGTCAAATCTGAAAACATGGTCTGAAAAAGTGGTACATGGGACCATAGAAACAGTGTCTGATAAAGAATGATGATGAAATATTACATCCATAGATGGTGTCAATGGATCTCGTTATCCTGAAACTTTCATGATATAAACATGGAATATTGTTTGTCAGTTTCCATAAAACTATGCATTAAGAGTAACGCAACAGTTACTTATCATTTTGAGCAGTTGTATCAATTGATAGTTAAATCAGTGTAATGAAATGAATAGACAGTCATCTCAGATGTAATGTGTGTATTGCATTTTGAAATGGTAATACTTTGATGTTAAGTTGTGTCATTTTGAACAGGGGATTTTAGTTCAATGAACAAATGATCTTATCTTTATGTGTATTGTATCCAAGCAATTGGAAAAAGTGTTAGAGTTTTGAAAAATTTGCATTTTGATCATTGGTTGTGAGTTTTTGTGTCTAGAGTTTTGAAAAATGACATCAAGGTTCCGAAATTAGTGCCAAAGTGATTATAAAAAACTGTAAACAGATTGGCTACGTCCCAAATGCCCTCCAATTCCCTGTATAGTGCACTACATTCGATCAGGGCTGGTCTAAAAGTAGAGCACTTTATAGGGAACAGGGTCCCATCTGGGATGCAGATGGAGACTGCTAGCTAGAGATGAAGCAACACATCATGATAAGGCAGTTAGAGAAATGGTCACATCAGCAAAATGCAGTTTATATATATATGTTTCCCTCCTATATATCTCAACTTGGCTTTAAAGAAAACATCTACTCCTCCATCCCAAAACAGACCCTTTTTTGAATAAAATTTATTTTTTGAATGTAATTTATTTTGGGTAAAAGACATATACAACGACCCAGAGGATATCACTTGAAAGTATTAATTAAAACGCTTGTTTCCAAAGTGGTCCTCGATGGTAAAAACAATAACACATATAATGTTAAGGTTAACTCTAACCTTAAATTACTGACCCCTAGCGCTTAACCCTAACCCTTACCTGATCTCTAACCCTCACCCTTACCCTCACCCTAACCCTAACCTTGACCTAATTTTTTATCAATTCTGAAATGAAATATTGGTTTGCAGATCAGGTGTGTCCGTATAGCCTTTTCCATACAACATGGGTTCTAGACTTCTTCCTGGTCAGGTCCTAGGTTTAAGATGTCAAAGGTTAAGACAATAGGATTCTAATATCCCATAACTCTTTGCTTAAATTAGAAGAATTGTAAACTAACGCACGCACGCACGCACGCACGCACGCACGCACTCACGCACACACACACACACACACACACACACACACACACGGTCAGTGATGACAGAGGGCTTGTGGCCAGTACTGATTATTGAAGACGCTAATGAGATAGTACCACTGCCTGGGTTTCCTGGGTAGAGAGAGACAGACACGGAGAGGGGGAGGACAGACACGGAGAGGGGGTAGGACAGACACGGAGAGGGGGGAGGACAGACACGGAGAGGGGGAGGACAGACACAGAGAGGGGGGAGGACAGACACAGAAAGGGGGGAGGACAGACAGAGAGAGGTAAATAGATGGGGGAAGACTTAGTGTGTGTGTGGGAAAGAGAGAGAGAGAGAGAGAGAGAGAGAGAGAGAGAGAGAGAGAGAGAGGGAAATACAGCGCAGAAGAAACTGAGGATTTTTATTTTACCTTTATTTAACTAGGCAGGTCAGTTAAGAACCAAATTCTTATTTACAATGACAGCCTAGGAACAGTGGGTTAACTGCCTTGTTCAGGTGGAAGAACAACAGAGTTTTACCATGTCAGCTCGGGGATTCAATCTTGGCAACCTTTCGGTTACTAGTCCAACGCTCTAACCACTAGGCTACCTGTCGCCCCTGAGAGTAAGAGATACACATTTACCACCCTAATCTAGTGTAGTGCAGAATAAATTGAGGATGAGGAGAGCAGAGTACAGAGAGCCATCCTGACAAAGAGCAACAGAGTGGAGGAATAATATTTCTGTTTATCCGCGTCCCGGCCGGTCGGATGTTGGACTGTTTGTTTTTTCCTCTTGTGTTCTCAGGTTCCGGGAGATTTTCTCCTGTTCTGTTCCCAGCCTCCCTGTGAAAGCCTGCTTCCTATGATTGCTTGGAAAGGACGTTTGTGTGGTGTGTGTGGTGTGTGTGGTGTTTGTGTGGGTGGTGTGTGGGGTGTGGTGTGGTTTGTGTGTGTCTGGGGGGTGTGTGTGTGTGTGTGGGGGGGGGGGGGGGGGGTGTACGTGAGTGGTGTGTATATGAGGTGTATGTGTGACACTATGCCCTACAACCCTCCTAACCCTAACCTTAACCTTAACCTTACAACCCCCCCTAACCCTAAACCTGAACCTAACCCTAACCCTAACCCAATCCTCTCCTTGCACAACCCAGACAAATGAATGGTCGCTTTGTACTCTGATCTCACTCTATCCACTATCCTGCCATAGGTCACACTGCCTGTCTGTTTCACTGTAATAAATAGTCTATCTAGCCCCTCGGTGGTCTCTCTAGCCCCTCGGTGGTCTTCTAGCCCCTCGGTGGTCTCCCTAGCCCTTCGGTGGTCTTCTAGCCCCTCGGTGGTCTTCTAGCCCCTCGGTGGTCTCTCTAGCCCCTAGGTGGTCTCTCTAGCCCCTCGGTGGTCTTCTAGCCCCTCGATGGTCTTCTAGCCCCTCGGTGGTCTCTCTAGCCCCTCGGTGGTGTCTCTATCCCCTCGGTGGTCTCTCTAGCCCCTCGGTGGTCTTCTAGCCCCTCGGTGGTCTCTCTAGCCCCTCGGTGGTCTCTCTAGCCCCTCGGTGGTCTTCTAGCCCCTCGATGGTCTTCTAGCCCCTCGGTGGTCTCTCTAGCCCCTCGGTGGTCTCTCTAGCCCCTCGGTGGTCTCTCTATCCCCTCGGTGGTCTCTCTAGCCCCTCGGTGGTCTCTCCAGCCCCTCGGTGGTCTTCTAGCCCCTCGGTGGTCTCTCCAGCCCCTCGGTGGTCTTTTAGCCCCTCGGTGGTCTGCTAGCCCCTCGGTGGTCTCTCCAGCCCCTCGGTGGTCTTCTAGCCCCTCTGTGGTCTCTTCAGCCCCTCGGTGGTC
>NC_042991.1:35864066-35866566 GCF_901001165.1 Salmo trutta
TATATATTTTGTACCAATTGAGAACTTTGGTCTAATTCCCTGAGATCTGGATCTTCTCTGGAAAATCATTATTTTAGTATTTTTGGGGTTTACTGCCAGGGCCCAGGTCTGGCAGTACTGCTCTAGCAGGTCCAGGCTCTGCTGTAGGCCAGGTGCTGTGGGTGACAGCAGGCATAGGTCATCTGCGAAGAGTAGGCATTTAACTTCTGAATTGTGGAGACTAACACCAGGGGCTGAGGATTTTTCTAGAATAGTGGCCAATTCGTTAATGTAAATATTGAAGAGTGCAGGGCTCAGATTGCAACCCTGACGAAGGCCCCGCCCCTGGTTAAAGAATTCTGTCCTTTTCTTACCAATTTTAATGCTGCACGTATTGCCAGTATACATTGATTTAATTATGTCATATGTTTTACCCCCTACACCACTTTCAATAACTTTGTAGAACAGTCCTGTATGCCAAATAGAATCAAATGCTTTTTGGAAGTCGATAAAGCAAGTGTATATTTTGGTATTATTTTGGTGGACATGTTTATCTATCAGGGTGTGTAAGGTGTAAATATGATCAGTTGTGCGATGTTTTGGTATAAATCCAATTTGGCTTTTACTCAAGACATTGTGCTTATTAAGGAAGTTTAGAACTCTTACATTGATGATACTACAGAAAACCTTCCCCAGGTTACTGTTCACACAAATGCCTCTGTAATTGTTAGGGTCAAATTTGTCTCCATTCTTAAAGATTGGGGTTATGAGTCCTTGATTCCAGATGTCAGGGAAATAACCTACACTCAGGATCAAATTAAACAATTTTAATATAGCCAATTGAAATTTTGCACTAGTGAGTTTGAGCATTTCATTTAGGATGCCATCAGGTCCGCAGGCTTTTTTAAATTTGAGAGCCTGAAGTTTCTTATAGAGCTCCTGGTCAGTAATTGGGGAGTCCAATGGGTTTTGATTGTCCTTTATAGCTTTTTCTAATCCATTCAACTTCTCATGGATTTGGCGTTGTTCTGCGTTTGTGTCAATTTGAACGGTGTTGTAGAGTGTTTTGAAATGGGTTGTCCATATGTCACCATTTTGTATTGCTAATTCCTCTTGTTTAGATTTTTTTAGTTTTTTCCAATTTTGCCAAAAGTTGTTTGTGTTTATGGACTCCTGAATTAGTGTCAGCTGCTTGCTGTTGTACTGTGCTTTTTTGGTTCTGAGTGTACGTTTATAGAGTTTTAAAGTCTCACAGTAATGAAGGCGTAATTCACCATTATTTGGGTCTCTGTGCTTTTGGTTGGATAGTGTTCTAAGTTTTTTCCTTATAATTTTACAATCTGCATCAAACCAGTTGTCATCTGTGATTTTTTTAGTTTTGTTTTTTATCAATTTCAATTGTGCTTCTTTTGCCGTTTGCCTGAATATATAGTTGATGTTTCGTACTGCTAGATTGATGCCTTCTTTACTGTGAGTGAATGTGGTATCCAGAAAGTTATCTAAGAGTGTTTGGATATTTTGGTTCCAGGTTGCTTTCTGGTATTCTTCTGTGCTGTTTTGGGCCCATCTGTATGAATTTCTGATGTTGTACAGCTTACTGGGCTGTGAATGTGTGGTTGTTTCCAGGTCTGTTCTTTTGAGGAACAACGTAATTTGGCTGTGATCAGACAGAGGTGTTAGTGGCTTGACAGTGAATGAGCTGAGAGAGAAAGGGTCCATGTCTGTGATCATATAGTCTACTGTACTGTGGCCAAGAGGTGAGCAGTAGGTGAATCTCCCCAAAGAGTCCCCCCGTAACCTACCATTGACAAAGTACAGACCCAGGCTTCTACAGAGCTGCAAAAGATCCCTTCCGTTTTTGTTGACGGTGCTGTCACTGTTGTTTCTATGGGGGAGATTAAGATAGTTAGAAACAGTATGGCCTGTAATAAAGCTGTCCCCTCGTGTGCTCGTTAGATCAGGTAGTGTTCCTGTGCGCGCATTTGTGTCCCCACAGATGAGCACATTTCCCTGGGCCTGGAAATGGCACGTCTCTTCCTCGAGGGTGGGGAAGATCTCCTCTGAGTAATATGGGGATTCTGAGGGGGGGATATATATTGCGCAAAGGAACACATCTTTTCCTGTCAGTACAAGTTCTTTTTTTAGTTTTAACCAAATGTGGTATTTGCCAATTTTGAGGGGATCAATTAGATTTTGTAGTTCGGATTTGTACCAAATGATCAATCCTCCAGAGTCTCTGCCTCTATTGACAGAGCTGTGTTTCTGTGATGGCACAATGACCTCTCTGTAGCCTGTGGGACAGTGAGTGACAACGTCAGCCTTACACCATGTCTCCTGCAGAATGATGACGTCAACATCTTTCAGATTTTTGTTGAACTCCAGTGCTAAACTCTTCAGACCAAAGGTTGATGAGTTTAGACCCTGAATGTTCCACATGCTAACTGATAGTGATTTCATGTTGCAAAAAGAAAGAGTAGCAGTCAGAAATACAGTAACGATTAACTAATAACTAATAAGTTGT
>NC_042991.1:35869066-35978622 GCF_901001165.1 Salmo trutta
GGGCCGCCCCCAGGGGGTGAGGGTAGGTAACAACATCTCCACCCCGCTGATCCTCAACACTGGGGCCCCACAAGGGTGCGTTCTCAGCCCTCTCCTGTACTCCCTGTTCACCCATGACTGCGTGGCCATGAACGCCTCCAACTCAATCATCAAGTTTGCTGACGACACTGCAGTGGTGGGCTTGATTATCAACAACGAGGAGACGGCCTACAGGGAGGAGGTGAGGGCACTCGGAGTGTGGTGTCAGGAAAATAACCTCACACTCAATGTCAACAAAACAAAGGAGATGATCGTGGACTTCAGGAAACAGCAGAGGGAGCAGCCCCCTATCCAAATCGACGGGACAGTAGTGGAAAAGGTGGAAAGTTTTAAGTTCCTCGGCGTACACATCACGGACAAACTGAAATGGTCGACCCACACAGACAGCGTGGTGAAGAAGGTGCAGCAGCGCCTCTTCAACCTCAGGGGTTGAGGAAATTTGGCTTGTCATCTAAAACAACCACAAACCTTTACAGATGCACAATCGAGAGCATCCTGTCGGGCTGTATCACCGCCTGGCACGGCAACTGCTCCGCCCTCAACCGTTAGGCTCTCCAGAGGGTAGTGAGGTCTGCACAACGCATCACCGGGGGCAAACTACCTGCCCTCCAGGACACCTACACCACCCGATGTCACAGGAAGGCCAAAAAGATCATCAAGGACAACAACCACCCGAGCCACTGCCTGTTCACCCCGCTATCATCCAGAAGGCGAGGTCAGTACAGGTGCATCAAAGCTGGGACCGAGAGACTGAAAACAGCTTCTATCTCAAGGCCATCAGACTGTTAAACAGCCATCACTAACATTGAGTGACTGCTGCCAACATACTGACTCAAATCTCTAGCCACTTTAATAATTAATAATTGATGTAATAAATGTATCACTAGTCACTTGTTCTATACCATCTACTGCATCTTGCCTATGCCGCACGGCCATCGCTCATCCATATATTTATATGAACATATTCTTATTCATTCCTTTACACTTGTGTGTATAAGGTAGTTGTTGTGAAATTGTTAGATTAATTGTTAGATATTACTGCACGGTCGGAACTAGAAGCAGAAGCATTTCGCTACACTCGCATTAACGTCTGCTAACCATGTGTATGTGACTAATAAATGTGATTTCATTTGAATTATAGGGCGTTTCAGACACTGGAGTGAACAGAATCGATCACAAACAAGGGCTGAGGGGTCTTACCTTGACAACTTCCCTTGCTTGGTTAATTGTTCAGGCCGACGGTTAAAGATGGCCACGGGGATCCCCCACGTGCATAAGGGTAAGTGGAGGAGGGTTTGTCTTTGATGTGTTTGGAACACAGCCCCTGTCTATCTTCTATCTACCCTGTTCACTCTCCTCTCAGGGCTCACGGTTCAGAGGTTAGCTTCCAAAGATGTTGTCTCGTTATCCCCCATATCAGACACATCTCTGGAATCTCCAGTCGACAAACAGTGATAGGTGCTACTTGATCAGTGTTTTAATGTTGATGAGGGATACGTTTTGGATTGTAGCAAAAAACACGCAGCGGGTGTGTGTTGGGTGTGTAGCGAGGCCGGGGGAAGGGGGGTGCTGTGTTGTGTTTCTGTGTGTTTCTGTGTGTTTCTGTGTGTTTCTGTGTACACAGTAGACAGGTAGGGCAGTTAGATAACTCTCCCCTGCAGAGGTTTGTTTTACATAGATACAAAGAATGTTTGTACATACATCAACATGACAGATGTTTTCTAAAGCAGAGGACATGATGGGAGATTTACAACGTATACATCATTTACCTTAACTACAGTGTTTTGTCTCCCTCTCTCCATTTAAGGAGCATTTACAACAACAAAGAACAAGAAAAGTCAAATTGCTGCACACTGGCAGAAGGATACAGGTTAGGGCTACAGGGAGTGGATATTGTTATCAGAATCAAGCACTCTATTCATCCATTATATGTTCCCTGATCTCTGTTCCCTGTTCCCTGATCCCTTGTTCCCTGATCTCTGTTCCCTGTTCCCTGTTCCCTGTTCCCTGATCCCTGTTCCCTGTTCCCTGTTCCCTGTTCCCTGATCCCTGTTCCCTGTTCCCTGTTCCCTGATCCCTGTTCCCTGTTCCCCGTTCCCTGATCTCTGTTCCCCGTTCCCCGTTCCCCGATCCCTGTTCCCTGTTCCCTGTTCCCTGATCCCTGTTCCCTGTTCCCTGATCCCCGTTCCCCGATACCCGATCCCCGTTCCCTGTTCCCTGATCCCCGATCCCCGTTCCCTGATCCCCGTTCCCTGTTCCCCGATCCCCGTTCCCCGATCCCCGTTCCCTGATCCCCGTTCCCTTGTCCCCTGTTCCCTGTCCCCTGATCCCTGTTCCCATCGCAGACCATTTTGGTTTCCTTGCTCTCTACTCTAAAGCACACAGTCATATTAATGTAAAGTGAATTAACTCCCATTGATCTTATATCATTATAATTCATTGTAAATCCTATTTAGTTTCAAGTCAATTCAGTCCTTTAAAGTTACTATTAATGTGAAGTTGTTCCCTTATTATAGCAGAGAGAGAAAGAGGGAGAGAAAAGAGAGAGAAAGAGAGAGAGAAAGAGAGGAGAGAGAAAGAGAGAGAGAAAGAGAGAGAGAAAGAGAGAGAGAGAGAGAAAGACAAAGACAAACACATACTCTGTGTCACATCCTTTAGCTAACACCGACTGCACGCTCCCTGGTTGCACCCTATTCCCTATGTAGTGCACTACTTTTTACCAGGGCCCTTATTGACCAGGGCCTTTAATGACCAGGGCCCTTAATGACCAGGGCCTTTAATGACCAGGGCCCTTATTGACCAGGGCCTTTAATGACCAGGGCCTTTAATGACCAGGGCCCTTAATGACCAGGGCCTTTAATGACCAGGGCCCTTAGTGACCAGGGCCCTTAGTGACCAGGGCCTTTAATTACCAGGGCCCTTAATGACCAGGGTCCTTAGTGACCAGGGCCTTTAATGACCAGGGCCCTTAGTGACCAGGGCCTTTAATGACCAGGGCCCTTAGTGACCAGGGCCCTTAGTGACCAGGGCCCATATTGACCAGCACCCTTAGTGGCCAGGGCCTTTAATGACCAGGGCCCATAGTGACCAGGGCCCATAGTGACCAGGGCTCATAGTGACCAGGGCCCATATTGACCAGGGCCCATATTGACCAGCACCCATAGTGACCAGGGCCTTTAGTGACCAGGGCCCTCAGTGACCAGGGCCTTTAATGACCAGGGCCCTTAGTGACCAGGGCCTTTAATGACCAGGGCCCTTAGTGACCAGGGCCCTTAGTGACCAGGGCCCATAGTGACCAGGGCTCATAGTGACCAGGGCCCATATTGACCAGGGCCCATATTGACCAGCACCCATAGTGACCAGGGCCTTTAATGACCAGGGCCCTTAGTGACCAGGGTCCTTAGTGACCAGGGCCCTTAGTGACCAGGGCCTTTAATGACCAGGGCCTTAATGACCAGGGTCCTTAGTGACCAGGGCCCATATTGACCAGGGCCCATATTGACCAGCACCCATAGTGACCAGGGCCCATCGTGACCAGGGCCCATAGTAACCAGGGCCCATATTGACCAGGGCCCATATTGACCAGGGCTGATAGTGACCAGGGCCCATATTGACCAGGGCCCATATTGACCAGCACCCATAGTGACCAGGGCCCATCGTGCGCTGGTGAAAAGTAGTGCACTACATAGGAAATAAGGTGGAATGAGCATTGGACCAGTAACCGAAAGGTCGCTGGTTCGAAATACCCGAGCCGACAAGGTAAAAAAATCTATCGATGTGTCCTTGAGCAAGGCACTTAGCCCTAATTTATAGGAGCGGCAGGTAGCCTAGTGGTTAGAGGCAGGTAGCCTAGTGGTTAGAGCAGGTAACCTAGTGGTTAGAGAAGGTAGCCTAGTGGTTAGAGCAGGTAGCCTAGTGGTTAGAGCAGGTAGCCTAGTGGTTAGATGCAGGGTAGCCTAGTAGTTAGAGCAGGTAGCCTAGTGGTTAGAGCAGGTAGCCTAGTGGTTTGAGGCAGGGTAGCCTAGTGGTTAGAGCGTTGTGCCAGTAATTGAAAGGTTGCTGGATCAAATCCCTGAGCTGACAAGGTAAAAATATGTCGTTCTGCCCCTGAGCAAGTCAAACCTCTTAAGGATTTTTGCCTAAAATGACATACCCAAATCTAACTGCCTGTAGCTCAGGACCTGAAGCAAGGATATGCATATTCTTGACACCATTTGAAAGAAAACTCTTTGAAGTTTGTGGAAATGTGAAATTACTGTATGAGAATATAACACATTAGATCCCAGGTGCAGTTTAGATTTTGGCCACTAGATGGCAGCAGTGTATGTGCAACATTTAAGACTGATCCAATGAACCATTGCATATCTGTTCATAATGTTGTATCAAGACTGCCCACATGTGCCTAACTGGTTTATTAATACATTTTCAAGTTCATAATTGTGCACTCTGCTCAAACAATCTCATGATATTATTTCAATGTAATAGCTACTGTAAATTGGACAGTGCAGTTAGATTAACAAGAATTTAAACTTTCTGCCCATATCAGATATGTCTATGTCATGGGATTTTGTTCTTGTTACTTACAACCTCATGCTAATCACATTAGCCTACGTTAGCTCAACCGTCCCGCGGGGGGGGGGGGACACCGATTCCGTAGAGGTTAACCCACTGTTTCCTCGGGCGCCGAACACGTGGATGACGATTATAGCAGCCCCCCCGCACCTCTCTGATTCAGAGGTTGGGTTAAATGCGGAGGACACATTTCAGTTGAATGCATTCAGTTGTACAACTTCCCCTTTCCCCTTAATTTGTCCAGGGGTGGCCGTAGTCCTACGACTGACCCTGTAAAACAACACATTTCACTGCACGTATCTGGTGTATGGGACAAGAAAAAACATAGACATATATATTTATTACTATCTTTGGTATCATAACCTTACTGCACTGTAGCATTACGACTCCTGGACAGAGGACTTTAAAAGAGATTTATTATGGACCTACTTTAGGAGCCAACAAGATGAGTCATGTGACTTCTCTCTATCGTTCAGTCTCTCCCTCTTTCTCTCTCTCTCTCTCTCTCTCTCTCTCTCTTTCTTTCTTTCTCTCTGTGTCTCTCTCTCTCTTTCTCTCTCTCTCTCTCTCTCTCTCTCTCTCTCTCTCTCTCCTGCAAGTCTCTGTAACCCCACACATCTCTCTGACGCCTGGCTTTCTGTGAGGAAAGAGAACTTTATGTTCACTTAAGCATTGCACTGTGTGTTTACTGTGAAGGACAGCCATCTTTCAATCCCAGTCTCCTTCAGGAGGACCACGTTAGTTTGGAGTGTGAAGACCTGATTCTCAGCATCACGTTGCATCATCATACCTCCTAGTATCTATTGATTGATGATCAGGAGGTAAAGCTGTAGGAAAACATATTTGTTCATATTTTGCAATCTCTTGGCAATCCTCTTTTTTTTTAATCTTCCAGCCAGACAGGGTACTATCAATTTGCTGAACACAAGCAAGCTGATTTTGCTCAACCAAGCACCTGCCAATTTTTTTCTTGGGGTGTGCATACAACTCCTAGATGCGATTGGATACAATCCACATAAGAATGCAGCGACAGCGTCAATGCATACAGTTCATATTTCATGGTATCTTGATTTGGATGTTGTCCAACAGTTGCACAACTGAATTAATGAATACCCACTCTCTCTCACATAACACCTTTCATTGCATCATTGTCCTCCTGAACAACTTCTCTTGGAATGCCTTCAAAATGTCATTCTACATGGGCCAGGTGAATATTCTACATGGGCCACATACAGATTCCACATGAGCCACGTGAAGATTCCACATGGGCCAGGTGCAGATTCCACAGGGCCACATAAAGATTCTACATGAGCCACGTGAAGATTCCACATGGGCCAGGTGCAGATTCCACAGGGCCACGTAAAGATTCTACATGAGCCACATGAAGATTTCCATGGGCCAGGTGCAGATTCCACATGGGCCAAGTAAAGATTCCACAGGGCCACGTAAAGATTCTACATGGGCCAGGTAAAGGTTAGAGTTTAGTCCTAACCTTAACCTTAACCCTAGTCCTAACCCTAACCTTAACCCTAACCTTAGTAAGCAGTTCCGTAACAACAGAGTTATTTTGAGAGTACGACCATCTGTAGATGGAAAATCTGGAATATCCAAATAAAGTGTGACCAACAGATATGTTGACGAGGTCTTATCTTCTGCTCTTTTAGTGTTACCTGATAGACCGGGGCACCTTACCAGCTGACTCCGGTCTTTTAGCATTACCTGCTAGATTGGGGCACCTGGCCAGCTGACTCCGGTCTTTTAGCGTTACCTGCTAGAACGGGGCACCTTGCCAGCTGACTCCGGTCTTTTAGCGTTACCTGCTAGACCGGGGCACCTGGCCAGCTGACTCCAGTCTTTTAGCTTTACCAAGCTGACTCCAGTCTCTTAGCTTTACCTGCTAGACCGGGGCACCTGGCCAGCTGACTCCAGTCTTTTAGCGTTACCTGCTAGACCGGGGCACCTGGCCAGCTGGTGTAGAGGGAATCAAGACTCTGGGTGCGTCCCAATAATATCTCCTTCGTCCGGTAGCATTCACTCGTTCACTACTTCCAACAGATTTGAAAGCATTGATTTGGTGGAGTCTTTTAGTGATTTAGTGGGAGTTTCTTATACCAGTCAATTGGTTTAAAATCAGTGAAGGGAAGTGAGCTAGTGCACACTCTGAGAGGAAAGAGGGATAATTGGGACATGTCCTATAAATCCACAGGGTCTGATAAACAACAGGAGGGAAACATACATACAGCAGATGTTTAGTGACATGGACGTTCATCTCAATGTTATTTATAACACAAATAGTATTATATATCGAAGTCTACCTTCCATTGTCATTCCAGAGCCGCTGAATATTTTCCTCATCTGACAGTTTGTTGAGATTGTGGGTTTTTTTTTCCTTTGGGAAATAGAGAAACCCATGAGATGATATTAGTAGATAAAACAGCAGAGATGCTCAAGTGGGTTTTTTTTTTAACAATGAAGTTGTTATTCCAGTCCTCTCTGTATTCCTGGTTACACACTACATACACCCAGGAGGAAAACAATGCTGAGAAGACCTTGCCTCTCTTCCTATGCGGTGGTAGTTAGGGAAATGGAAAGGGTGTTCCGTGTGTGTGTGTGTGTGTGTGTGTGTGAGTCCTTACTGCTGCTAATGACAGTCTGTTTTTTATGCTGGTTCAAGGGCTTCATTAGCTATGTTGTTTTTTAAAATCAAGGCCTTGTCACGGTACAGACATATAAAACGAGATATAGGCTCATACGATGCATGGAAGGAAACTATTTAATTCTCCTCCCTAGCTACATAAACAGTACATTGGTTGTGTATTTTTGTCATTTTTAATTAACCATTATTTTACTAGGCAAGTCAGTTAAAAGCAAATTCTTATTTACAATGACGGTCTACCAAAAGGCCTCCTGCGGGGACTGGGGCTGGGATTAAAAATAAAAAATGTAGGACAAAACACATATTACGACAAGAGAGACAACACAACACTACATAAAGAGAGACCTAAGACAACAACACAGCATGGCAGCAACACATGACAACACAGCATGGTAGCAACACAACATGACAACAACATAGTAGCAACACAACATGGCAGCAGAACAACATGGTAGCAGCACAGAAAACAGCACAAAGGGCAAGAAGGTAGAGACAACAATAAATCACGCGAAGAAACCACAACTGTCAGTAAGAGTGTCCATGATTGAGTCGTTGAATGAAGAGATTGAGATAAAACTGTCCAGTTTGAGTGTTTGTTGCAGCTCGTTTTAGTCGCTAGCTGCAACGAATTGAAAAGACGAGCGACCCAGGGATGTGTGTGCTTTGGGGACATTTAACAGAATATGACTGGCAGAACAGGTGTTGTACGTGGAGGATGAAGGTTGCAGTAGGTATCTCAGTTTCATAAATAAGCATCAACCAGTGGGTCTTGCGTCAGGCATACAGAGTTGACCAGTTTACAGAGTATAGAGTGCAGTGATGTGTCCTATAAGGAGCATTGGTGGCAAATCTGATGGCCGAATGGTAAAGAACATCTAGCCACTCGAGAGCACCCTTACCTTCTGATCTATAAATTATGTCTCCGTAATCTAGCATGGGTAGGATGGTCATCTGAATCAGGGTTAGTTTGGTAGCTGGGGTGAAAGAGGAGTGATTACGATAGAGGAAGCCAAGTCTAGATTTAACTTTAGCCTGCAGCTTTGATATGTGCTGAGAGAAGGACAGTGTACCGTCTAGCCATACTCCCAAGTACTTGTATGATGTGACTACCTCAAGCTCTAAACCCTCAGAGGTAGTAATCACACCGGTGGGGAGAGGGGCATTCTTCTTACTGAACCACATGACCTTTGTTTTGGAGGTGTTCAGAACAAGGCTAAGGGCAGAGAAAGCTTGATGGACACTAAGAAAGCTTTGTTGTGGAGCATTTAACACAAAATCCGGGGAGGAGCCAGCTGTGTATAAGACTGTATCATCTGCATATAAATGGATGAGAGAGCTTCCTACTGCCTGAGCTATGTTGTTGATGTAAATTGAGAAGAGTGTGGGGCCTAGGATCGAGCCTTGGGGTACTCCCTTGGTGACAGGCAGTGGCTGAGACAGCAGATGTTCTGACTTTATACACTGCACTCTTTGAGAGAGGTAGTTAGCAAACCAGGCCAAAGACCCCTCCGAGACACCAATACCCCTTAACCGGCCCACAAGAATGAATGGTCTACCATATCAAAAACTTTGGCCAAGTCAATAAAAATAGCAGCACAACATTGCTTAGAATCAAGGACAATGGTGACATCATTTATGACCATTAAGGTTGCAGTGACACATCCACAACCTGAGCAGAAACCATATTGCATAAAAGAGAGAATACTATAGACATCAAGAAAGCCAGTCAGTTGATTATTGACATGTTTTTCCAACACTTTTGATAAACAGGGCAAAATAAAAATTGGCCTTTAACAGTTAGGATCAGCTTGATCTCCCCCTTTAAATAAAGGATGCACCATGGCTGCCTTCCAACCAATGGGAATCTCCCCACAGAGGAGAGACAGGTTAAAAAGGTCAGAGATAGGCTCGGCGATGACAGGGGCTGCAACCTTAAAGAAGAAAGAGTCTAAACCATCTGACCCAGATGTTTTTTGTGGGTCAAGTTTAAGGGGGTCCTTTAGCACCTCAGACTCAGTGACTGTCTACAGAGAGAAACCTTGTAGCGGGCGCAGGTGAAAAAGAGGGAGGAGCATTGGGGCTAGTCGCATTAGAACGGCTGGGAGATGAGGAAATGTTGGACGGGCAAGGAGTCATGGCTGAGTCAAATAGGAATCCTGACTTAATGAAGTGGTGATTAAAGAGCTCAGCCATGTGGTTCTTGTCAGTAACCACTACATCATAAACATTAAGGGACATGGGCAGCTGTGAGGAGGAGGGTTTATTCTCCGGGTCTTTCACCGTTTTCCAGAACTTCTTGACCCACAAAAAGAGAACTGCTCCTTAAAACTTCTTAGGGATAGGGGGCACTATTTTCACCTCCGGATGAAAAGCGTGCCCAAAGTAAACTGCCTGTTACTCAGACCCAGAAGCTAGGATATGCATATAATTCATAGATTTGGTTAGAAAACACTCTAAAGTTTCCAAAACTGTTAAAATGATGTCTGTGAGTATCAGAACTGATATGGCAGGCAAAAACCTGAGTAAAATCCATACAGGAAGTGGGATATTTTTGATGTGTGTGCTTTTCTCTTGCCTGCCTATACAGTATATCAATGGTTAGGACCTAGATTGCAGTTCCTATGCCTTCCACTAGATGTCAACAGTCTTTAGACATTTTTTCAGGCTTGTATTCTGAAAAATGAGGGAGTAAGACCACTTTGAGTGAGTGGATAGTGGGAAGTCCCCAGAGCTTTTCTGCGCACGACCGAGGGCGCCCCTTTCTTGTTTTTCTTTATATTGATGAAGCTATTATCAGGTTGAAATATTATCGACTATTATGACTAAAAACAACCTGAGGATTGATTATAAACATCGTTTGACATGTTTTCTATGAACTTTCCTGATAGTATTTGGATTTTTCGTCTCCCTGTTGTGACTGCCTTTGAGACATTGGATTACTGAACAAAATGCGCCAACAAAATGGAGGTTTTTGGATATAAAGAGGGACTTTATCGAACAAAACAAACATTTAATGTATAACTGGGAGTCTTGTGAGAGCAACCATACGAAGATCATAAGTAAGGTAAGTGATTCATTTTATTGCTATTTCTGACTTTTGTGACTAATCTACTTGGCTGGTAACTGTATGTAATGTTTTGTGTGCTGGGCGCTGTCCTCAGATAATCACATGGTATGCTTTCGCCGTAAAGCCTTTTTGAAATCTGACACCGCGGTTGGATTAACAAGAAGTTAATCTTTAAGCCGATGTATAACACTTGTATGTTTTATGAATTTTTATTATGAGTATTTCTGTTTTTGAATTTGGCGCTCTGCAATTTCACCGGATGTTGGCCAGGTGGGACGGTAATGTCCCACACCCACTAGAGAGGTTAACAAACAGATCACCGACCATTTCAAATCCCACCGTACCTTCTGCGCTATGCAATCTGGTTTCCGAGCTGGTCATGGGTGCACCTCAGCCACGCTCAAGGTCCTAAATGATATCATAACCGCCATCGATAAGAGACAATACTGGGCAGCTGTATTCGTCGACCTGGCCAAGGCTTTCGACTCTGTCAATCACCACATTCTTATCGGCAGACTCAACAGCCTTTGTTTCTCAAATGACTGCCTCGCCTGGTTCACCAACTAGTTCTCAGACACAGTTCAGTGTGTCAAATCGGAGGGCCTGGGGTTGCCACGGGCCGACTCTTTTCTCTGAATACATCAATGATGTTGCTCTTGCTGCTGGTGATTCTCTGATCCACCTCTACGCAGATGACACCATTCTATATACATCTGGCCCTTCTTTGGGCACTGTTTTAACTAACCTCCAGACGAGCTTCAATGCCATACAACTCTCCTTCCGTGGCCTCCAACCGTGGCCTCCGTCCGTGGCCTCCACAGCTTCCCTGTGGCTCAGTTGGTAGAGTATGGTGTTTGCAATGGTGTTTGCAATGCCAGGGTTGTGGGTTTGATTCCCACGGGGGGCCAGTATGGAAAAAAAATGTATGAAATGAATTGAAATGTATGCATTCACTACTGTAAGTCGCTCTGGATAAGAGCGTCTGCTAAATGACTAAAATGTAAATGTTAAATGCAAGTAAATGTAAATGCTCTTCAACTGATCGCTGCCCACACCTGCCTGCCCATCTAGCATCACTACTCTGGACGGCTCTGACTTAGAATATGTGGACAACTACAAATACCTAGGTGTCTGGTTAGACTGTAAACTCTCCTTCCAGACTCACATTAGTTAAGCATCTCCAAAATTAAATCTAGAATCGGCTTCCTATTTCGCAACAAAGCATCCTTCACTCATGCTGCCAAACATACCCTCGTAAAACTGACTATCCTACCAATCCTTGACTTCTGCAATGTCATTTACAAAATAGCCTCTAACACTCTACTCAGCAAATTGGATGCAGTCTATCACAGTGCCATCCGTTTTGTCAACAAAGCCCCATATACTACCCACCACTGCGACCTGTATGCTCTTGTCAGCTGGCCCTCACTTCATATTTCTCGCCAAACCCACTGGCTCCAGGTCATCTATGAGTCTTTGCTAGGTAAAGCCCCGCCTTATCTGTGGCTCAGTTGGTAGAGCATGGTGTTTGCAACGCCAGCATGGTGTGTGCAACGCCAGGGTTGTGGGTTCGATTCCCACGGGGGGCCAGTACGAAAAAAAAAAGAAAAAAAAATGTATGAAATGAAATGTATGCATTCACTACTGTAAGTCGCTCTGGATAAGAGCGTCTGCTAAATAACTAAAATGTAAATTGTATCTCAGCTCGCTGGTCACCATAGCAGCACCCACCCGCAGCATGCGCTCCAGCAGGTATATTTCACTGGTCAAAGCCAATTCCTCCTTCTGCCGCCTTTCCTTCCAGTTCTCGGCTGCAAATGACTGGAACGAACTGCAAAAATCACTGAAGCTGAGACTCATATCTCCCTCACTAGCTTTAAGCACCAGCTGTCAGAGCAGCTCACCTGTACATAGCCCATCTGTAAATAGCCCATCCAACTACCTCATTCCCATACTGTTATTTATTTTGTTTAATTTACTCCTTTGCACCCCAGTATCTCTACTTGCACACTCATCTTCTGCACATCTATCACTCCAGTGTTTAATTGCTATATTGTCATTATTTCGCCACCATGGCCTATTTATTGCCTTACCTCCTTTATCTTACCTCATTTGCACACACTGTATGTAAACTTTTTCTATTGTGTTATTGACTGTATGTTTGTTTATTCCATGTGTAACTCTGTGTTGTTGTTTGTGTCGCACTGCTTTGCTTTATCTTGGCCAGGTCGCAATTGTAAATGAGAACTTGTTCTCAACTGCCCTACCTGGTTAAATAAAGTTTGAAATAAAAAATCTGATCAATCCCCAAAGTTTTTGTCCTTACTCACTCCCCAAAATTCAGAAAACAAGTGAGATACATTTTTAAGATGTCTTCAAATGACTCGTCCGTAAAAAACAGTTGGTTAGGACTTATCTTACCTAAGTAAACTTTAGTCTCTTCGATAGAAGAAAGATTACATAAGAAGAACATGTGGTTAGTTAAATCTGTCACATGACATCTGGATCACCTTGCTCTGTTTAGCAGTGTTTGTCATCTCTCTATCTGTGTTTAGCAGTGTTCTGGTGTGTTTGTAGTTTTGCTATGTTTGTCTGTTTTTCTCTGGGATGCAGCTTGCTGCTGAGACACTTCCTGTTGATTGTCCCCATCCTGGCCCAGGGTGCATCACTGTGACATCACGTATTGTTTACCATCACCACGGGAACTGAAGGTGAGCTATATTTACCACCAGGGGTGTGAATGGACCTCTGACGTGAGAAACTTCCACTTTGGTCTAATGTATCTCAGAACACTCCCATCCTAACTAAATAGGCTTGGGACTAATATGAATATATATTAACATTACAGAGGAACTGCAAGAGATAAATCAGCCAGTGTTGTGTGTGTGTGTGTGGGTGTTACTTGCTATCTTTACGATTGCATAGGCTAACCTAGCTTTTTCGTCATCAATTGTTTTTTTTATTCCCGAAGAGACTGGAACCATAGCTATTGTTTTGTCTTGTCCCGAGTGTGAATCGCTCACATCGTAACCTGCAGAACTGTTGATGTTTGTTTTTTAGTTCTCTCACCAATGTTCAGAGGAATTCTAGAATCCAGCCAGTTTGGAATAGAATGGGGACAAAATGCATGAATAAATCACCACGGCAACGTGTGTGAATTTGACTCCAGCAGCTACAGTATATCAGACTGGCCTTAATGGCTGGTGTCTGGTATACCTCATAACTCACCATCATTAAGCTTCTCGTAAATAACAGTCAAGGAAATTAATGTTGTCTTACTGGCAAATATACAGTATTCAGTGTGAGAATTTCTAGACATTTGATGCTCTCCTTCTCTTGCATTTGTTGAAGGAAAAAAAAAAGGGCAAAGTTGAACCCAAGTTGTAAGGGTTAACGTGAGAGACGTGGGGCTGTTTCTCTAAGTTACACTCTTTACATAGCGAGCCCACAGAGAGCCCTTCAACCACTGTGTATGGAATGAGTGTAAGGATCCCCAAAAATGTAGGAGGCACGAGCGATTTTACAGACATAAGCACACGCAAACACACACACACATCGATCACCAGCTGAGAGTCATATTTCACAATACCCTCGACATGCTTTGTGCTTGAGTGTGTGAGAGAGAGACTGACAGAGACAGACTGGCATAGTGAGATAGAGAGATAAAGAGACAGACTGACATAGTGAGAGAGAGAGAGAGAGAGAGATACAGAGACAGACTGACATAGTGAGATAGAGAGACAGCCTGACATAGTGAAACAGAAAGATACAGAGACAGACTGACATAGTGAAACAGAGAGACAGAGACAGACTGACATAGTGAGACAGAAAGATACAGAGACAGACTGACATAGTGAAACAGAAAGCTACAGAGACAGACTGACATAGTGAAACAGAAAGAGACAGAGACAGACTGACATAGTGAAACAGAAAGCTACAGAGACAGATTGACATAGTGAGACAGAGAGATGGAGAGAGAAACAAAGAGAGAGTGCAGATGGCAAGAGCCAGAAAAAGAGAAAAATGAAGGGAGGGAGGGGAGGGCTTGGTGGTAATATTTACTCAGGACCTCTGAGAGAGAGGACAATAGAACGTGAAAGAGAAACAGAGAGAGTAACAGAGAGAGAGAAACAGAGAGGTACAGAGAGAGAGAAACAGAGAGAGAGAAACAGAGAGAGGAACAGAGAGAGAGAAACAGAGAGAGAGAAACAGAGAGAGGAACAGAGAGAGAGAAACAGAGAGAGAGAAACAGAGAGAGAGGAACAGAGAGAGAGAGAAACAGAGAGAGAGAAACAGAGAGAGAGAAACAGAGAGAGAGAAACAGAGAGAGAGAGAAACAGAGAGAGAGAAACAGAGAGAGAGAGAAACAGAGAGAGAGAGGAACAGAGAGAGAGGAACAGAGAGAGAAACAGAGAGAGAGAGGAACAGAGAGAGAGAGAAACAGAGAGAGAGAACAGAGGGAGAAACAGAGAGAGAGGAACAGAGAGAGAGAAACAGAGAGAGAAACAGAGAGAGAGGAACAGAGAGAGAGATTAATTTAATATAGCCAATTTCAATTGGCTATATTAAAATTGTTTAATTTGATCCTGAGTGTAGGTTATTTCCCTGACATCTGGAATCAAGGACTCATAACCCCAATCTTTAAGAATGGAGACAAATTTGACCCTAACAATTACAGAGGCATTTGTGTGAACAGTAACCTGGGGAAGGTTTTCTGTAGTATTATCAATGTAAGAGTTCTAAACTTCCTTAATAAGCACAATGTCTTGAGTAAAAGCCAAATTGGATTTATACCAAAACATCGCACAACTGATCATATTTACACCTTACACACCCTCATAGATAAACATGTCCACCAAAATAATACCAAAATATACACTTGCTTTATCGACTTCCAAAAAGCATTTGATTCTATTTGGCATACAGGACTGTTCTACAAAGTTATTGAAAGTGGTGTAGGGGGTAAAACATATGACATAATTAAATCAATGTATACTGGCAATACGTGCAGCATTAAAATTGGTAAGAAAAGGACAGAATTCTTTAACCAGGGGCGGGGCCTTCGTCAGGGTTGCAATCTGAGCCCTGCACTCTTCAATATTTACATTAACGAATTGGCCACTATTCTAGAAAAATCCTCAGCCCCTGGTGTTAGTCTCCACAATTCAGAAGTTAAATGCCTACTCTTCGCAGATGACCTATGCCTGCTGTCACCCACAGCACCTGGCCTACAGCAGAGCCTGGACCTGCTAGAGCAGTACTGCCAGACCTGGGCCCTGGCAGTAAACCCCAAAAAGACTAAAATAATGATTTTCCAGAGAAGATCCAGATCTCAGGGAATTAGACCAAAGTTCTCAATTGGTACAAAATATATAGAGTACTGTACACACTACAATTACTTAGGTTTAAAAATAAGCTCAACTGGACACCTTAATGAGGCAGTGAATGAACTGAGAGAGAAAGCACGCAGGGCATTCTACGCCATTAAAAAGCAAATTCAAATTGAAATATCTATTAAAATTTGGCTAAAACTAATTGAATATGTCATTGAACCAATTGCACTTTATGGCAGCGAGGTGTGGGGTCCACTTGCAAAACAAGATTTCATCAAATGGGACAAACACCCCATTGAAACCCTACATGCAGAGTTCTGTAAGATTCTCCTACGTGTCCAGAGGAAAACTACAAACAATGCATGCAGGGCAGAATTAGGCCAATATCCACTAATAATAAAAACTCAAAAAAGAGCAATTAAGTTTTGGAAACATCTAAAATACAGTGACCCCCTCTCATATCATTACCAAGCCCTGCAATGCCAAGAGCTGAGCAAAGAAAAGAGTCCCCTCATCCAGCTGGTCCTGGGGCTGAGTTCACAAACCTGTTCTACTAACACACTGAAGCCTCAGGACCAGAACATCCAATCAATCAGAATAAACCAAATTACAACACAGTCAAAACAAAACTACATTGCTTATTGGGAAACACAAGCACAAACACAAAGCAAAATGCAGTGCTATCTGGCCCTAAATCGACAGTACACTATGGCTAAATATTTGACCATGGTTACTGATCAAAACCTTAGAAAAACCTTGACAAAGTACAGGCTCAGTGAGCACAGCCTTGCCATTGAGAAGGGTAGACACAGGAAAACCTGGCTCCCTGTAGAGGAAAGGCTGTGCAACCACTGCACAACAGCAGAACCTGAGACGGAGCTGCATTTCCTGACAAAATGTAAAAAAATATAAAACAATTAGAGAGTGTCATTTCCCCAAATTTGAAATCCTTATTCAAGGTTTTAAAGACCTCTCTGATGAGGATAGGCTACCCATCCTGTTGGGGGAGGACGCAGAGAGCTGTGGGTTGGCAGCGCACTACATTGCTGCCTGCCATAAGTTGAGAGACAGTGTCTGACAGACCAATAAACCTGCACATGTCCTCAACTGTATGATTATTGTTATTGTTGAATATATGGTTATATTGACCGTTGGTTATTGTTGTTACTGTTGTCCCGTTGACAATTTTTGATTCTCATTTTTATTTATATTGTAAATATCCAAAGTAAGCTTTGGCAATATGTACATTGTTACGTCATGCCAATAAAACGAATTGAATTGAATTGAATTGAATTGAGAGGAACAGAGAGAGAGGAACAGAGAGAGGAACAGAGAGAGAGGAACAGAGAGAAACAGTGAGAGAGAGGAACAGAGAGATATGAATAGAAAGATATTAATAGAGAGAGAGGAACAGAGAGATATGAGCAGAGAGAGAGAGAGAGAGAGAAACAGAGAGAGAGAAACAGAGAGAGAGAGAGAGAGAGAGAACAGAGAGAGAGAGGAACAGAGAGAGAAACAGAGAGAGAGGAACAGAGAGAGAGAAATTGTGAGAGAGAAACAGAGAGAGAGAGAAACAGAGAGAGAGAGAAACAGAGAGAGAGAGAGGGACAGAGAGAGAGAGGAACAGAGAGAGAGGAACAGAGAGAGAGAGGAACAGAGAGAGGAACAGAGAGGGAGGAACAGAGATAGAGAAACAGAGAGAGAGAGAAACAGAGAGAGAAACAGAGAGAGAGAGAAACAGAGAGAGAGAGGAACAGGGAGAAACAGAGAGAGAGAGAAACAGAGAGAGGAACAGAGAGGGAGGAACAGAGACCTCAGCAGGGTGTCGACCAAGTCACGTTCCTGTCTAGCATCCAGTCTGCCCTGTGCCCAACCAACTGCTGTTAAAACAACCAGAAGGGGGATACAGACAACCCCCACTACACCCCACCCCCCCACCCTCCGTCACGTGCCTGTTTCCTCCAAGAACCCAGCAGCTTCCTCTCTCATCCGTTCATACGCCTCTCCACTCCTCCTCCCTCCTCCCCTCTGCCCTCCTTCCTGATATCCATGTCCGATGTTTGTCGAGGAACTTCAAAACCCTTCCAACAGAACAGTTGTCGTCTTTGTCCTGTTTTAAGAGTGAGACACAGACAACAGGAAGGAGGGAAGATATGAATAAGGGAAGAGGAGAGAGAGAGAGAGAGAGAGAGAGAGAGACAGAGAGAGAGAGAGAGAGAGAGAGAGAGCTCAGCTCAAGTTTTTGTACAGGAGGATAGAGTGTGTGTCTATGTGTGTGTCCTGTTCTTGGAGTTAGGAGGATAGAGTTGTTATTGGTCAGGAATCAGGAAGCTACCGTAACAGAGGAAGGAAAGAAGCCAATGTTTTTAATGGACAGGATGGAAGCTGTATTCCATAGTCCTCCTCTCTTTCACATTGCTTTTAACCTCCCTTTCTACGGTTTTAATAATCTTTACAATGGTTTTATCAATATTTTACATGGTTTATCAATATTTACATGGTTTATATATTTTACACGGTTTTATCTATATATCTATATTTTACATGGTTTTATCCATCTTTTATATGGTTTTATCTATATATCTATATTTTACATGGTTTTATCCATCTTTTATATGGTTTTATCTATATTTTACATGGTTTTATCTATATTTTACATTGTTTTATCTATATTTTACATGGTTTTATCTATATTTTCCATGGTTTTATCCATCTTTTATATGGTTTTATCTATATTTTACATGGTCTTATCTATATTTTACATGGTTTTATCTATATTTTACATGGTTTTATCTATATTTGATATGGTTTTATCTATTTTAAATGGTTTATTAATACTTTCCATGGTTTTATCTATATTTTACATGGCTTTATCTATATTTTATTCGGTTTTATCTATAGTTTCCATGGTTTATCTATATTTTACATGTTTTTTTGTAATTTTACATGGTTTTATCTATATTTTACATGGTTTTATAGATATTTTACATGTTTGTATCTATAGTTTACATGGTTAATCGATATTCTCCATGGTTTTATCTATATTTTACATGGTTTTATCTGTAATTTACATGGTTTATCTATATTTTCCATGGTTTTATCTATATTCTCCATGGTTTTATCTATATTTAACATGGTTTTATCTATATTTAACATGGTTTCATCTATATTTTACATGCTTTTATCGATAGTTTACATGTTTTATCTATATTTTACATGGTTTTATTGATATTTTACATGGTTTAATCTAGAGTTGAAGTAATATACATTTAAACTCAGTTTTTCACAATTCCTGACATTTAATCCTAGTAAAAATTCCCTGTCTAAAGTCAGTTAGGATCACCACTTTATTTTAAGTGTCACGACTTCCACCGAAGTTGGTCCCTCTCCTTGTTCGGCGGTCGACGTCACCGGCCTTCTAGCCATCGCCGATCCACTTTTAATTTTCCATTTGTTTTGTCTTGTCTTCCCACACACCTGGTTTGAACTCCATCATTACATGTTGTGTATTTAACCCTCTGTTCCCGCCATGTCCTTGTCCGGAATTGTTTATTGTAAGTGCATGTGCACGTTATGTCTGGTGAGCGACGGGTTTTGTACCCATTGATTGTTTGTTCTGATTCCGGTGGTTTTTATTATTAAACTGCTCCGTTGTAAACACAGTTTTTGCTTTCCTGCGCCTGACGTCTCTGCCGCCAGTACGCACCCCTTACATTAAGAATGTCAAATGTCATAAAAATATTAGAGAGAATGATTTATTTCAGCTTTTATTTCTTTCATCGTATTCCCAGTGGGTCAGAAGTTTACATACACTCAGTTAGTATTTGGTAGCATTGCCTTTAAATTATTTTACTTGGATCAAATGTTTCGGGTAGCCTTCCACAAGCTTCCCACAATAAGTTGGGTGAATTTTGGCCCACAAAGCTGGTGTAACTGAGTCAGGTCTGTAGGCCTACTTGCTCGCACACGCTTTTTCAGTTCTGCCCACAAATTTTCAATATGATTGAGGTCAGGGCTTTGTGATGGCCACTCCAATACCTTGACTTTGTTGTCCTTAAGCCATTTTGCCACAAATTTTGAAGAATGTTTGGGGTCATTGTCCATTTGGAAGACCCATTTGCAACCAAGCTTTAACTTCCTGACATATGTCTTGAGATGTTGCTTCAATATATGCACCTAATTTTCATCCCTCATGATGCCATCTATTTTGTGAAGTGCACCAGTCCCTCCTGCAGCAAAACACCCCTACAACACGATGCTGCCACCCCCGTGCTTCACGGTTGGGATGGTGTTTTCGGCTTGCAAGCCTCCCCCTTTTTCCTCCAAACATAACAATGGTCATTATGGCCAAACAGTTTCATCAGACCAGAGGACATTTCTCCAAAAAGTATGATCTTTGTGCAGTTGAAAACCGTAGTCTGGCTTTTTTATGTTGGTTTTGGAGCAGTGGCTTCTTCCTTGCTGAGCGGCCTTTCAGGTTATGTCGATATAGGACTCGTTTTACTGTGGATATAGATACTTTTGTACCTGTTTCCTCCAGCATCTTTACAAGGTCCTTTGCTGTTGTTCTGGGATTGATTTTCACTTTTCGCACCAAAGTACGTTCATCTCTAGGAGACAGAACGTGTCTCCTTCCTGAGCGGTATGACGGCTGCGTGGTCCCATGGTGTTTATACTTGCGTACTATTGTTTGTACAGATAAACATGGTACCTTCAGGCATTTGGAAATTGCTCCCAAGGATGAACCAGACTTGTGGAGGTCTACTTTTTTTTCTGAGGTCTTGGCTGATTTCTTCAGATTTTCTCATGATGTCAAGCAATAAGGCACTGAGTTTGAAGGTAGGCCTTGAAATACATCCACAGGTACACCTCCAATTGACTCAAATTATGTCAGTTAGCCTATCAGAAGCTTCAAAGCCATGACATAATTTTCTGGAGTTTTCCAAGCTGTTTAAAGGCACAGTCAACTTAGTGTATGGAAACCTCTGACCCACTGGAATTGTGATACAGTGAATTATAAGTGAAATAATCTGTCTGTAAACAATTGTTGGAATATTATTTGTTTCATGCACAAAGTAGATGTCCTAACCGACTTGCCAAAACTATAGTTTGTTTGCAAGAAATTTGTGGAGTGGTTGAAAAACGAGTTTTAATGACTCCAACCTAGGTGTATGTAAACTTCTGACTTTAACTGTATATTTTACATGGTTTTATTGATAATTTACATGTTTTTATCTATCTTTTACATGGTTTAATCTGTCTTATACAATGTTTTAAAGGCTGTATGCGAGGTACTACGTTTCCCTAATGTAAATTGACTCCTGTAGCTTACTCTAGCTTACTAAAAGGCTCTACTGAAGGTCCGTGACTCCTATTGCTTATATTATCATCATTATTGTTATGTTTCTCCATCTGGTTGAAGAGCGGAAAGACTGGCACACATTGATAACGGAAGTTAATTTACAGAAGGGTGTATTTAAGAGATAGATACAGGGCGGTGGGACAGTGTGGAGAGTTGCGTGAAACCTTGTTTCGCGACGCGGGAACCTGGGTTAGAGCTGAATCTTTGTGTGTTTGTGACCTCTCACAGTGATACTGTGCAGAACACAAGACTAAGTGTGTGTGTGTGTGTGTGTGTGTGTGTGTGTGTGTGTGCGTGCGTGCGTGCGTGTGTGACCTCACAGTGATACTGTGCAGAACACAAGACTAAGTGTGTGTGTGTGTGTGTGTGTGCGCACGTGTGTGTGTGTGTGCGTATGTGTGTGTGTGTGTGTGCGCGTGCGCGTGCATGTGTGTGTGTGTGTGTGCGTGCGCGTGCATGTGCGCGTGCGTGCGTGCGTATAGCGCGTGTGTGTGTGTGTGTGCGTGCGTGCGTGCGTGAAAGAGTGAAATAGATTTCCAGAGCGATAAGCGGCCTGTGTGTGTACATGACACAGAACATGTCATGACACAGCATGATCCATGAACTACAACTACAGCTCAAGCTAAACACTGTCACTCCCATTACTTCTCCTGCTCTAGCCTGGCAACCCGCCCTGAAGCCCCACTGTTTCAGCGGTGAGCGCAGCATTCCGTCTGGTTCATCCAGGCTATAGTCCTGCTCTGCTCTGGGTTATAACCAGGTCTTCATTAAAGACCTCCAGACCCTCACAATCAGCCATCCTGGGGCTAGGGTTGGGGCTGGTGTGTGTGTGTGTGTGTGTGTGCGTGCGTGCGTGCGTGCGTGCGTGCGTGTATGGGTGGAGCTGGAGCTCTGTTCTGTTCATAAGGGTGAATAAAGGGCCTTAGCATGCCAACTGCACATCATACTGAAGTTAATTTGTCTTTTGAACAAAGAGCGGGAGAGAGCAACAATGAGGGAATAAGAGAGAATAACTATATAATGAAGGAGTATCTCTCCCTCATTCCCTTCCCCCTCTCTTCTCCCTCCCTCCCTCCCTCCCTCCCTCCCTCCCTCCCTCCCTCCCTCCCTCCTTCTCTCAGTTCTCAGCCTCAGGTCTTAACTCAAGCCTGGGAGCGGAATTCTGGGAGCATGTTTCCATGTGAATGGCGGAGGGGTGTGACACCACGGCATTGTTCCCGTGGTGAGAAGAGGAACCGTGAGGCCAATTCCTGTCGGCTCTGAAAAAATCTGCCACTTCCCTTCCTCCCGTCCTCCGACAGCCAGGCCGTTACAAATCAAATCAAATTGTATTTGTCACAAACGCCAAATACAACTGGTGTATACATTACGGTGAAACGCTTGCTTATGAGCCCTTCCCAATCATGCAGAGTCCAACAAAATGTACAACTTCAAATAGCAACACATAAAGGGTAAAATAAGAATGAAACTACCAGTATCAGATTAACGTGCAGGGGTACCAGGTATTTGAGGTAGATATATTTATTAAGGCAGGATAACGTGAATATCCCCCCCCAAAAATTTTTTTTTTCAAATTTACAGGTTCACATGTGAAAACCATTTGGTCTTGTGTTTTAGGATATTGTCCTGCTGAAAGGTGAATTAATTTCCCAGTGTCTGGTGGAAAGCAGACTGAACAAGGTTTTCCTCTAGGATTTTGCCTGTGCTTAGATCTATTCCACTTATTTTTCATCCTGAAAAACTCCCCAGTCCTTAACGAAGACAAGCATACCCATAACACGATGCAGCCACCATCTATGCTTGAAAATATGGAAAGTAGTACTCAGTATCGTGTTCAATTGGATTTTACCCAAACACAATACTTTGTGTTCAGGACAAAAATGTAATTGCTTTGGCAAATTTCTTGCAGTATTACTTTAGTGCCATGTTGCAAACAGGATCCATGTTTTGGAAAAATGTTATTCTGTACAGACTTCCTTCTTTTCACTCTGTCAATTAGGTTAGTATAGTGGAGAAACTATAATGTTGTTGATCCATCCTCAGTTTTCTCCTGTCACAGCCATTAAACTCTAACTGTTTTAAAGTCACCGTTGGCCTCTTGGTGAAATCTCTAAGTGGTTTCCTTCCTCTCCAGCAACTAAGTTAGGAAGGACACCTGCATCTTTGTAGTGACTGGGTGTATTGATACACCATCCAAAGTGTAATTAATAACTTCACCATGCTTTTTAAAGTGTTTTACCTACCTACCAATAGGTGCCCTTCTTTGCGAGGCATTGGGAAAACCTCCCTGATCTTTGTGGTTGAATCTGGGTTTGAAATTCACTGTTCGACTTGAGCGACCTTTCAGCTTTTCATTTTTTTTATTAATTTGTAAAAATGTCAAAAAACATAATTCCACTTTGACATTATGGGGTATTGTGTGTAGGCCAGTGACACAAAATCTCAATTAATCTATTTTAAATTGAGGCTGTAACACAACAAAATGTGATTTTTTTTTTCAAGGTGTGTGAATATTTTCTGAAGGCTCTGTATACCAGGTGAGCAAAAGCTTGAGATATCCTTCCCACTGGAAGCAGCGCACCATTTGTTATTTATAAAGAGGCACAGAACTACCCCTTTGGACTTGCCCTGAGCCTCCACCGTCCGATAGACTGATCAATAACCCCAGAATACAGAGGTAGAGAGGGAGACCTGGCAGAGAGAGAGAGAAACAGACAGAGGTAGAGAGAGATAGAGAGGAAGACCTGGCAGAAAGAGATAGAGAGAAACAGACACAGAGAGGTAGAGAGAGGCAGAGAGAGGTAGAGAGATGGAGAGGCAGAGAGAGGTAGAGAGAGGGAGGTAGAGAGAGGTAGAGAGAGAGAGAGAGGTGGAGAGGAAGAGAGGTGGAGAGGAAGAGAGATAGTGAGGTAGAGAGATGGAGAGGTAGAGAGATGGAGAGGTAGAGAGATGGAGAGGTAGAGGTGGAGAGGTAGAGAGATGGAGAGGTAGAGAGATGGAGAGATAGAGAGGTAGAGAGGTGGAGAGGTGGAGAGGTGGAGAGGTGGAGAGGTAGAGAGGTAGAGAGATGGAGAGGTAGAGAGATGGAGAGGTAGAGAGATGGAGAGGTAGAGGTGGAGAGGTAGAGAGATGGAGAGGTAGAGAGATGGAGAGGTAGAGAGGTGGAGAGGTGGAGAGGTGGAGAGGTAGAGAGGTGGAGAGGTAGAGAGGTAGAGAGATGGAGAGGTAGAGAGATGGAGAGGTGGAGAGGAAGAGAGGATGAGAGATGGAGAGGTAGAGAGATGGAGAGGGAGGTAGAGAGGTAGAGAGATGGAGAGATGGAGAAGTGGAGAGATGGAGAAGTAGAGAGATGTAGAGAGGGGAAGAGAGGGGTAGAGGAAGAGAGTTGGAGAGGTAGAGGTGGAGAGGTAGAGAGATGGAGAGGTAGAGAGATGGAGAGGTAGAGAGATGGAGAGGTAGAGAGATGGAGAGGTGGAGAGATAGAGAGGGAGGTAGAGAGAGGTAGAGAGAGAGAGAGAGGTGGAGAGGAAGAGAGGTGGAGAGGAAGAGAGATAGTGAGGTAGAGAGATGGAGAGGTAGAGAGATGGAGAGGTAGAGAGATGGAGAGGTAGAGGTGGAGAGGTAGAGAGATGGAGAGGTAGAGAGATGGAGAGGTAGAGAGGTAGAGAGGTGGAGAGGTGGAGAGGTGGAGAGGTGGAGAGGTAGAGAGGTAGAGAGGTAGAGAGGTGGAGAGGTAGAGAGATGGAGAGGTAGAGAGATGGAGAGGTAGAGGTGGAGAGGTAGAGGTGGAGAGGTAGAGAGATGGAGAGGTAGAGAGATGGAGAGGTAGAGAGATGGAGAGGTAGAGAGATGGAGAGGTAGAGAGGTGGAGAGGTGGAGAGGTGGAGAGGTGGAGAGGTGGAGAGGTAGAGAGGTGGAGAGGTAGAGAGGTAGAGAGATGGAGAGGTAGAGAGGTGGAGAGGTGGAGAGGAAGAGAGGATGAGAGATGGAGAGGGAGGTAGAGAGGTAGAGAGATGGAGAAGTGGAGAGATGGAGAAGTAGAGAGATGTAGAGAGGGGAAGAGAGGGGTAGAGGAAGAGAGTTGGAGAGGTAGAGGTGGAGAGGTAGAGAGATGGAGAGGTAGAGAGATGGAGAGGTAGAGAGGTAGAGAGATGGAGAGGAAGAGAAGTGGAGAGGTAGAGAGGTAGAGAGATGGAGAGGTAGAGAGATGGAGAGGTGGAGAGGTAGAGAGATGGAGAGGTAGAGAGATGGAGAGGAAGAGAGGTAGAGAGATGGAGAGGTGGAGAGGTAGAGAGATGGAGAGGTAGGGAGAGAGATGGAGAGGAACAGAGGTAGAGAGATGGAGAGGTAGAGAGATGGAGAGGTAGAGAGATGGAGAGGTAGAGAGATGGAGAGGTAGAGAGATGGAGAGGTGGAGAGGTAGAGAGATGGAGAGGTAGAGAGATGGAGAGGAAGAGAGGTAGAGAGATGGAGAGGTAGAGAGATGGAGAGGTGGAGAGGTAGAGAGATGGAGAGGTAGAGGTGGAGAGGTAGAGAGGTGGAGAGGTAGAGAGATGGAGAGGTAGAGAGTGGAGAGGTAGAGAGATGGAGAGGTAGAGAGATGGAGAGGTAGAGAGGTGGAGAGGTAGAGAGGTGGAGAGGTAGAGAGATGGAGAGGTAGAGGTGGAGAGGTAGAGAGGTGGAGAGGTAGAGGTGGAGAGGTAGAGAGGTGGAGAGGTAGAGAGATGGAGAGGTAGAGAGATGGAGAGGTAGAGAGATGGAGAGGTAGAGAGGTGGAGAGGTAGAGAGATGGAGAGGTAGAGAGGTGGAGAGGTAGAGAGATGGAGAGGTAGAGAGGTGGAGAGGTAGAGAGATGGAGAGGTGGAGAGGTAGAGAGATAGAGAGGTGGAGAGGTAGAGAGGTAGAGAGATGGAGAGGTAGAGAGATAGAGAGGTGGAGAGGTAGAGAGATGGAGAGGAAGAGAGGTGGAGAGGTAGAGAGGTAGAGAGATGGAGAGGAAGAGAGGTAGAGAGATGGAGAAGTAGAGAGATGGAGAGGTGGAGAGGTAGAGAGATGGAGAGGTAGAGAGATGGAGAGGAAGAGAGGTAGAGAGATGGAGAGGTAGAGAGATGGAGAGGTGGAGAGGTAGAGAGATGGAGAGGTAGAGAGATAGAGAGGTGGAGAGGTAGAGAGATGGAGAGGTAGAGGTGGAGAGGTAGAGAGGTGGAGAGGTAGAGAGATGGAGAGGTAGAGAGATGGAGAGGGTAGAGAGATGGAGAGGTGGAGAGGTAGAGAGATGGAGAGGTAGAGAGATGGAGAGGTAGAGAGATGGAGAGGTGGAGAGGTAGAGCGATGGAGAGGTAGAGGTGGAGAGGTAGAGAGGTGGAGAGGTAGAGAGATGGAGAGGTAGAGAGATGGAGAGGTAGAGAGATGGAGAGGTGGAGAGGAAGAGAGGTAGAGAGATGGAGAGGTAGAGAAGTGGAGAGGTGGAGAGGTAGAGAGATGGAGAGGTAGAGGTGGAGAGGTAGAGAGGTGGAGAGGGTAGAGAGATGGAGAGGTAGAGAGATGGAGAGGTAGAGAGATGGAGAGGTGGAGAGGTAGAGAGGTGGAGAGGTAGAGAGATGGAGAGGTAGAGAAGTGGAGAGGTGGAGAGGTAGAGAGATGGAGAGGTAGAGAGATGGAGAGGTAGAGAGATGGAGAGATGGAGAGGTGGAGAGGTAGAGAGATGGAGAGGTAGAGAGATGGAGAGGTAGAGAGATGGAGAGGTAGAGAGATGGAGAGATGGAGAGGTGGAGAGATGGAGAGGTAGAGAGGTGGAGAGGTAGAGAGATGGAGAGGTAGAGGTGGAGAGGTAGAGAGATGGAGAGGGTAGAGAGATGGAGAGGTAGAGAGATGGAGAGATGGAGAGGTGGAGAGGTAGAGAGATGGAGAGGTAGAGAGATGGAGAGGTAGAGAGGTGGAGAGGTAGAGAGATGGAGAGGTAGAGAGATGGAGAGGTAGAGAGGTAGAGAGATGGAGAGGTAGAGAGATGGAGAGGTAGAGAGATGGAGAGGTAGAGGTGGAGAGGTAGAGAGATGGAGAGGTAGAGAGATGGAGAGGTAGAGAGGTAGAGAGGTGGAGAGGTGGAGAGGTGGAGAGGTGGAGAGGTGGAGAGGTGGAGAGGTAGAGAGGTAGAGAGGTAGAGAGATGGAGAGGTAGAGAGATGGAGAGGTAGAGAGATGGAGAGGTAGAGGTGGAGAGGTAGAGAGATGGAGAGGTAGAGAGATGGAGAGGTAGAGAGATGGAGAGGTAGAGAGATGGAGAGGTAGAGAGATGGAGAGGTAGAGAGGTGGAGAGGTGGAGAGGTGGAGAGGTAGAGAGGTGGAGAGGTAGAGAGGTAGAGAGATGGAGAGGTAGAGAGGTGGAGAGGTGGAGAGGAAGAGAGGATGAGAGATGGAGAGGGAGGTAGAGAGGTAGAGAGATGGAGAAGTGGAGAGATGGAGAAGTAGAGAGATGTAGAGAGGGGAAGAGAGGGGTAGAGGAAGAGAGTTGGAGAGGTAGAGGTGGAGAGGTAGAGAGATGGAGAGGTAGAGAGATGGAGAGGTAGAGAGGTAGAGAGATGGAGAGGAAGAGAAGTGGAGAGGTAGAGAGGTAGAGAGATGGAGAGGTAGAGAGATGGAGAGGTGGAGAGGTAGAGAGATGGAGAGGTAGAGAGATGGAGAGGAAGAGAGGTAGAGAGATGGAGAGGTGGAGAGGTAGAGAGATGGAGAGGTAGAGAGATGGAGAGGAAGAGAGGTAGAGAGATGGAGAGGTAGAGAGATGGAGAGGAAGAGAGGTAGAGAGATGGAGAGGTAGAGAGATGGAGAGGTAGAGAGATGGAGAGGTGGAGAGGTAGAGAGATGGAGAGGTAGAGAGATGGAGAGGAAGAGAGGTAGAGAGATGGAGAGGTAGAGAGATGGAGAGGTGGAGAGGTAGAGAGATGGAGAGGTAGAGGTGGAGAGGTAGAGAGGTGGAGAGGTAGAGAGATGGAGAGGTAGAGAGATGGAGAGGTAGAGAGATGGAGAGGTAGAGAGGTGGAGAGGTAGAGAGATGGAGAGGTAGAGAGGTGGAGAGGTAGAGAGATGGAGAGGTGGAGAGGTAGAGAGATAGAGAGGTGGAGAGGTAGAGAGGTAGAGAGATGGAGAGGTAGAGAGATAGAGAGGTGGAGAGGTAGAGAGGTAGAGAGATGGAGAGGAAGAGAGGTGGAGAGGTAGAGAGATGGAGAGGGAGAGAGAGAGGTAGAGAGATGGAGAAGTAGAGAGATGGAGAGGTGGAGAGGTAGAGAGATGGAGAGGTAGAGAGATGGAGAGGAAGAGAGGTAGAGAGATGGAGAGGTAGAGAGATGGAGAGGTAGAGAGATGGAGAGGTAGAGAGATAGAGAGGTGGAGAGGTAGAGAGATGGAGAGGTAGAGGTGGAGAGGTAGAGAGGTGGAGAGGTAGAGAGATGGAGAGGTAGAGAGATGGAGAGGTAGAGAGATGGAGAGGTGGAGAGGTAGAGAGATGGAGAGGTAGAGAGATGTAGAGGTAGAGAGATGGAGAGGTGGAGAGGTAGAGAGATGGAGAGGTAGAGGTGGAGAGGTAGAGAGGTGGAGAGGTAGAGAGATGGAGAGGTAGAGAGATGGAGAGGTAGAGAGATGGAGAGGAAGAGAGGTAGAGAGATGGAGAGGTAGAGATAGAGAAGTGGAGAGGTGGAGAGGTAGAGAGATGGAGAGGTAGAGAGGTGGAGAGGTAAGAGAGGGTGGAGAGGTAGAGAGATGGAGAGGTAGAGAGATGGAGAGGTAGAGAGATGGAGAGGTGGAGAGGTAGAGAGATGGAGAGGTAGAGAGATGGAGAGGTAGAGAGGTAGAGAGATGGAGAGGTAGAGAGATGTAGAGGTGGAGAGGTAGAGAGATGGAGAGGTAGAGAGATGGAGAGGTAGAGAGGTAGAGAGGTGGAGAGGTGGAGAGGTGGAGAGGTGGAGAGGTGGAGAGGTGGAGAGGTAGAGAGGTAGAGAGGTAGAGAGATGGAGAGGTAGAGAGATGGAGAGGTAGAGAGATGGAGAGGTAGAGGTGGAGAGGTAGAGAGATGGAGAGGTAGAGAGATGGAGAGGTAGAGAGATGGAGAGGTAGAGAGATGGAGAGGTAGAGAGGTGGAGAGGTGGAGAGGTGGAGAGGTAGAGAGGTGGAGTGGTAGAGAGGTAGAGAGATGGAGAGGTAGAGAGGTGGAGAGGTGGAGAGGAAGAGAGGATGAGAGATGGAGAGGGAGGTAGAGAGGTAGAGAGATGGAGAAGTGGAGAGATGGAGAAGTAGAGAGATGTAGAGAGGGGAAGAGAGGGGTAGAGGAAGAGAGTTGGAGAGGTAGAGGTGGAGAGGTAGAGAGATGGAGAGGGGAGGAGAGGTGGAGAGGTAGAGAGGTTAGAGAGATGGAGAGAAGAGAGGGGAAGTGAGAGGTAGAGAGGTAGAGAGATGGAGAGGTAGAGAGATGGAGAGGTGGAGAGGTAGAGAGATGGAGAGGTAGAGAGATGGAGAGGAAGAGAGGTAGAGAGATGGAGAGGTGGAGAGGTAGAGAGATGGAGAGGTAGAGAGATGGAGAGGAAGAGAGGTAGAGAGATGGAGAGGTAGAGAGATGGAGAGGAAGAGAGGTAGAGAGATGGAGAGGTAGAGAGATGGAGAGGTAGAGAGATGGAGAGGTGGAGAGGTAGAGAGATGGAGAGGTAGAGAGATGGAGAGGAAGAGAGGTAGAGAGATGGAGAGGTAGAGAGATGGAGAGGTGGAGAGGTAGAGAGAGGAGAGGGAGAGGTGGAGAGGTAGAGAGGTGGAGCGGTAGAGAGATGGAGAGGTTAGAGAGATGGAGAGGAGAGGAAGAGAGGTAGAGAGGTGGAGAGGTAGAGAGATGGAGAGGTAGAGAGGTGGAGAGGTAGAGAGATGGAGAGGTGGAGAGGTAGAGAGATAGAGAGGTGGAGAGGTAGAGAGGTAGAGAGATGGAGAGGTAGAGAGATAGAGAGGTGGAGAGGTAGAGAGGTAGAGAGATGGAGAGGTAGAGAGATAGAGAGGTGGAGAGGTAGAGAGATGGAGAGGAAGAGAGGTGGAGAGGTAGAGAGGTAGAGAGATGGAGAGGAAGAGAGGTAGAGAGATGGAGAGGTAGAGAGATGGAGAGGTGGAGAGGTAGAGAGATGGAGAGGTAGAGAGATGGAGAGGAAGAGAGGTAGAGAGATGGAGAGGTAGAGAGATGGAGAGGTGGAGAGGTAGAGAGATGGAGAGGTAGAGAGATAGAGAGGTGGAGAGGTAGAGAGGTAGAGAGATGGAGAGGTAGAGGTGGAGAGGTAGAGAGGTGGAGAGGTAGAGAGATGGAGAGGTAGAGAGATGGAGAGGTAGAGAGATGGAGAGGTGGAGAGGTAGAGAGATGGAGAGGTAGAGAGATGGAGAGGTAGAGAGATGGAGAGGTGGAGAGGTAGAGAGATGGAGAGGTAGAGGTGGAGAGGTAGAGAGGTGGAGAGGTAGAGAGATGGAGAGGTAGAGAGATGGAGAGGTAGAGAGATGGAGAGGTGGAGAGGTAGAGAGGTGGAGAGGTAGAGAGATGGAGAGGTAGAGAGATGGAGAGGTGGAGAGGAAGAGAGGTAGAGAGATGGAGAGGTAGAGAAGTGGAGAGGTGGAGAGGTAGAGAGATGGAGAGGTAGAGGTGGAGAGGTAGAGAGATGGAGAGGTAGAGAGATGGAGAGGTAGAGAGATGGAGAGGTAGAGAGATGGAGAGGTGGAGAGATGGAGAGGTAGAGAGATGGAGAGGTAGAGAGATGGAGAGGTGGAGAGGTAGAGAGATGGAGAGGTGGAGAGGAAGAGAGGTAGAGAGATGGAGAGATGGAGAGGTAGAGAGATGGAGAGGTAGAGAGATGGAGAGGTAGAGAGATGGAGAGGTAGAGAGATGGAGAGATGGAGAGGTGGAGAGATGGAGAGGTAGAGAGGTGGAGAGGTAGAGAGATGGAGAGGTAGAGGTGGAGAGGTAGAGAGATGGAGAGGTAGAGAGATGGAGAGGTAGAGAGATGGAGAGATGGAGAGGTGGAGAGGTAGAGAGATGGAGAGGTAGAGAGATGGAGAGGTAGAGAGATGGAGAGGTAGAGAGATGGAGAGATGGAGAGGGGAGAGATGGAGAGGTAGAGAGGTGGAGAGGTAGAGAGATGGAGAGGTAGAGGTGGAGAGGTAGAGAGATGGAGAGGTAGAGAGATGGAGAGGTAGAGAGATGGAGAGATGGAGAGGTGGAGAGGTAGAGAGATGGAGAGGTAGAGAGATGGAGAGGTAGAGAGGTGGAGAGGTAGAGAGATGGAGAGGTAGAGAGATAGAGAGGTAGAGAGATGGAGAGGTAGAGAGATGGAGAGGTAGAGAGATGGAGAGGTAGAGGTGGAGAGGTAGAGAGATGGAGAGGTAGAGAGATGGAGAGGTAGAGAGGTAGAGAGGTGGAGAGGTGGAGAGGTGGAGAGGTGGAGAGGTAGAGAGGTAGAGAGGTAGAGAGATGGAGAGGTAGAGAGATGGAGAGGTAGAGAGATGGAGAGGTAGAGGTGGAGAGGTAGAGAGATGGAGAGGTAGAGAGATGGAGAGGTAGAGAGATGGAGAGGTAGAGAGGTGGAGAGGTGGAGAGGTGGAGAGGTAGAGAGGTGGAGAGGTAGAGAGGTAGAGAGATGGAGAGGTAGAGAGGTGGAGAGGTGGAGAGGAAGAGAGGATGAGAGATGGAGAGGGAGGTAGAGAGGTAGAGAGATGGAGAAGTGGAGAGATGGAGAAGTAGAGAGATGTAGAGAGGGGAAGAGAGGGGTAGAGGAAGAGAGTTGGAGAGGTAGAGGTGGAGAGGTAGAGAGATGGAGAGGTAGAGAGATGGAGAGGTAGAGAGGTAGAGAGATGGAGAGGAAGAGAAGTGGAGAGGTAGAGAGGTAGAGAGATGGAGAGGTAGAGAGATGGAGAGGTGGAGAGGTAGAGAGATGGAGAGGTAGAGAGATGGAGAGGAAGAGAGGTAGATAGATGGAGAGGTGGAGAGGTAGAGAGATGGAGAGGTAGAGAGATGGAGAGGAAGAGAGGTAGAGAGATGGAGAGGTAGAGAGATGGAGAGGAAGAGAGGTAGAGAGATGGAGAGGTAGAGAGATGGAGAGGTAGAGAGATGGAGAGGTGGAGAGGTAGAGAGATGGAGAGGTAGAGAGATGGAGAGGAAGAGAGGTAGAGAGATGGAGAGGTAGAGAGATGGAGAGGTGGAGAGGTAGAGAGATGGAGAGGTAGAGGTGGAGAGGTAGAGAGGTGGAGAGGTAGAGAGATGGAGAGGTAGAGAGATGGAGAGGTAGAGAGATGGAGAGGTAGAGAGATGGAGAGGTAGAGAGGTGGAGAGGTAGAGAGATGGAGAGGTAGAGAGGTGGAGAGGTAGAGAGATGGAGAGGTGGAGAGGTAGAGAGATAGAGAGGTGGAGAGGTAGAGAGGTAGAGAGATGGAGAGGTAGAGAGATAGAGAGGTGGAGAGGTAGAGAGATGGAGAGGAAGAGAGGTGGAGAGGTAGAGAGGTAGAGAGATGGAGAGGAAGAGAGGTAGAGAGATGGAGAAGTAGAGAGATGGAGAGGTGGAGAGGTAGAGAGATGGAGAGGTAGAGAGATGGAGAGGAAGAGAGGTAGAGAGATGGAGAGGTAGAGAGATGGAGAGGTAGAGAGATGGAGAGGTAGAGAGATGGAGAGGTAGAGGTGGAGAGGTAGAGAGGTGGAGAGGTAGAGAGATGGAGAGGTAGAGAGATGGAGAGGTAGAGAGATGAGAGGTGGAGAGGTGGAGAGATGGAGAGGTAGAGAGATGAGAGGTAGAGAGATGGAGAGGTGGAGAGGTAGAGAGATGGAGAGGTAGAGGTGGAGAGGTAGAGAGGTGGAGAGGTAGAGAGATGGAGAGGTAGAGAGATGGAGAGGTAGAGAGATGGAGAGGAAGAGAGGTAGAGAGATGGAGAGGTAGAGAAGTGGAGAGGTGGAGAGGTAGAGAGATGGAGAGGTAGAGAGGTGGAGAGGTAGAGAGGTGGAGAGGTAGAGAGATGGAGAGGTAGAGAGATGGAGAGGTAGAGAGATGGAGAGGTGGAGAGGTAGAGAGGTGGAGAGGTAGAGAGATGGAGAGGTAGAGAGATGGAGAGGTAGAGAGGTAGAGAGATGGAGAGGTAGAGAGATGGAGAGGTAGAGAGATGGAGAGGTAGAGGTGGAGAGGTAGAGAGATGGAGAGGTAGAGAGATGGAGAGGTAGAGAGGTAGAGAGGTGGAGAGGTGGAGAGGTGGAGAGGTGGAGAGGTAGAGAGGTAGAGAGGTAGAGAGATGGAGAGGTAGAGAGATGGAGAGGTAGAGAGATGGAGAGGTAGAGGTGGAGAGGTAGAGAGATGGAGAGGTAGAGAGATGGAGAGGTAGAGAGATGGAGAGGTAGAGAGATGGAGAGGTAGAGAGGTGGAGAGGTGGAGAGGTGGAGAGGTAGAGAGGTGGAGTGGTAGAGAGGTAGAGAGATGGAGAGGTAGAGAGGTGGAGAGGTGGAGAGGAAGAGAGGATGAGAGATGGAGAGGGAGGTAGAGAGGTAGAGAGAGGAGAAGTGGAGAGATGGAGAAGTAGAGAGATGTAGAGAGGGGAAGAGAGGGGTAGAGGAAGAGAGTTGGAGAGGTAGAGGTGGAGAGGTAGAGAGATGGAGAGGTAGAGAGATGGAGAGGTAGAGAGGTAGAGAGATGGAGAGGAAGAGAAGTGGAGAGGTAGAGAGGTAGAGAGATGGAGAGGTAGAGAGATGGAGAGGTGGAGAGGTAGAGAGATGGAGAGGTAGAGAGATGGAGAGGAAGAGAGGTAGAGAGATGGAGAGGTGAGAGGGTAGAGAGATGGAGAGGTAGAGAGATGGAGAGGAAGAGAGGTAGAGAGATGGAGAGGTAGAGAGATGGAGAGGAAGAGAGGTAGAGAGATGGAGAGGTAGAGAGATGGAGAGGTAGAGAGATGGAGAGGTGGAGAGGTAGAGAGATGGAGAGGTAGAGAGATGGAGAGGAAGAGAGGTAGAGAGATGGAGAGGTAGAGAGATGGAGAGGTGGAGAGGTAGAGAGATGGAGAGGTAGAGGTGGAGAGGTAGAGAGGTGGAGAGGTAGAGAGATGGAGAGCTAGAGAGATGGAGAGGTAGAGAGATGGAGAGGTAGAGAGGTGGAGAGGTAGAGAGATGGAGAGGTAGAGAGGTGGAGAGGTAGAGAGATGGAGAGGTGGAGAGGTAGAGAGATAGAGAGGTGGAGAGGTAGAGAGGTAGAGAGATGGAGAGGTAGAGAGATGGAGAGGTAGAGAGATGGAGAGGAAGAGAGGTGGAGAGGTAGAGAGGTAGAGAGATGGAGAGGAAGAGAGGTAGAGAGATGGAGAAGTAGAGAGATGGAGAGGTGGAGAGGTAGAGAGATGGAGAGGTAGAGAGATGGAGAGGAAGAGAGGTAGAGAGATGGAGAGGTAGAGAGATGGAGAGGTGGAGAGGTAGAGAGATGGAGAGGTAGAGAGATAGAGAGGTGGAGAGGTAGAGAGATGGAGAGGTAGAGGTGGAGAGGTAGAGAGGTGGAGAGGTAGAGAGATGGAGAGGTAGAGAGATGGAGAGGTAGAGAGATGGAGAGGTGGAGAGGTAGAGAGATGGAGAGGTAGAGAGATGGAGAGGTAGAGAGATGGAGAGGTGGAGAGGTAGAGAGATGGAGAGGTAGAGGTGGAGAGGTAGAGAGGTGGAGAGGTAGAGAGATGGAGAGGTAGAGAGATGGAGAGGTAGAGAGATGGAGAGGTGGAGAGGTAGAGAGGTGGAGAGGTAGAGAGATGGAGAGGTAGAGAGATGGAGAGGTGGAGAGGAAGAGAGGTAGAGAGATGGAGAGGTAGAGAAGTGGAGAGGTGGAGAGGTAGAGAGATGGAGAGGTAGAGGTGGAGAGGTAGAGAGATGGAGAGGTAGAGAGATGGAGAGGTAGAGAGATGGAGAGGTAGAGAGATGGAGAGGTGGAGAGATGGAGAGGTAGAGAGATGGAGAGGTAGAGAGATGGAGAGGTGGAGAGGTAGAGAGATGGAGAGGTGGAGAGGAAGAGAGGTAGAGAGATGGAGAGATGGAGAGGTAGAGAGATGGAGAGGTAGAGAGATGGAGAGGTAGAGAGATGGAGAGGTAGAGAGATGGAGAGATGGAGAGGTGGAGAGATGGAGAGGTAGAGAGGTGGAGAGGTAGAGAGATGGAGAGGTAGAGGTGGAGAGGTAGAGAGATAGAGAGGTAGAGAGATGGAGAGGTAGAGAGATGGAGAGATGGAGAGGTGGAGAGGTAGAGAGATGGAGAGGTAGAGAGATGGAGAGGTAGAGAGGTGGAGAGGTAGAGAGATGGAGAGGTAGAGAGATGGAGAGGTAGAGAGGTAGAGAGATGGAGAGGTAGAGAGATGGAGAGGTAGAGAGATGGAGAGGTAGAGAGGTAGAGAGATGGAGAGGTAGAGAGATGGAGAGGTAGAGAGGTAGAGAGATGGAGAGGTAGAGAGATGGAGAGGTGGAGAGGTAGAGAGGTAGAGAGGTGGAGAGGTAGAGAGGTGAGAGGTGGAGAGGTAGAGAGGTAGAGAGGTGGAGAGGTGGAGAGGTAGAGAGGTAGAGAGGTAGAGAGATGGAGAGGTGGAGAGGTAGAGAGAGAAAGAAAACAAGTGGAGGAAGCAGTGTTGTTTCTATGTGCAGACTGTTTATGGGCCATTCAGAACAAACCAAGAGGTGAAGGAGATCCCCAGCCGCTACACAGGCTGGACCCACCGTGTGTGTGTGTGTGTTGTTATGTGTGTTTTGTTATGTTTGTGTGTGTGTGTGTCTGTGTCTGTGTGTCTGTGTGTGTGTGTGTGTGTCTGCGTGTGTGTGTGTGTGTGTGTGTGTGTCTGTGTGTGTGTGTCTGCGTGTTGGGTCTGCGTGTGTGTGTGTGCGTCTGCGTGTGTGTGTCTGCGTGTGTGTGTCTGCGTGTGTGTCTGTGTGTGTGTGTCTGCGTGTGTGTCTGTGTGTGTGTGTCTGTGTGTGTCTGTGTGTGTGTGTGTCTGTCTGTGTGTGTCTGTGTTTGTGTGTCTGTGTTTGTGTCTGCGTGTGTGTGTCTGCGTGTGTGTGTGTCTGTGTGTGTGTGTGCGTGTGTGTGTGTGTGTGTCGGTGTCGGTGTGTGTGTCTGTGTTTGTGTGTGTCTGCGTGTGTGTCTGTGTGGGTGTGTGTGGGTGTGTGTGTGCGTGTGTGTGTGTTTGTGTGTGTGTCGGTGTCGGTGTCGATGTGTGTGTGTCTGTGTGTGTGTCTGTGTGTGTGCCTGTGTGTGTGTCTGGGAAAGACAAGTCTCTTTGTCCCTTCTTGATGACTCATGTTGAACTTAGTCATTCTGAGTATCTGTAATATGTCATTGGCACGCCAATAAAACATTCCCTTCTCTATATATTTTCTTATGGTCCCAAACTAACCACCTCCACAAATCATGATCCCCATCGGCTCCCATGTCACAGATAACCATGGAAAATGGAGGCGTCATACTACACAGAGCTCTGGAAAACTATCTTAGTACCGTATATCATCAGTTATTTCCTCAGATTAGGGCGATGTTAGATGGTAGATGGTAGATGGTATATGTAGATGGAGATGGTAGATGGTAGATGGTAGATGGTGGATGTAGATGGTAGATGTAGATGGTAGATGTAGATGGAGATGATAGATGGTAGATGGTAGATGGTAGATGTAGCTGGGAGATGGTAGATGGTAGATGTAGATGGTAGATGGTAGCTGTAGATGGTAGATGTAGATGGTAGATGGTAGATGTAGATGGTAGATGGTAGATGGTGGATGGTAGATGGTAGATGTAGATGGTAGATGGTAGATGTAGATGGTAGCTGTAGATGGTAGATGTAGATGGTAGATGGTAGATGTAGATGGTAGATGGTGGATGTAGATGGTGGATGTAGATGGTAGATGGTAGATGGTAGATGGTATATGGTATATGGTATATGTAGATGGAGATGGTAGATGGTAGATGTAGATGGTAGATGGTGGATGTAGATGGTGGATGTAGATGGTAGATGGTAGATGTAGATGGTAGATGTAGATGGTAGATGGTGGATGTAGATGGTGGATGTAGATGGTAGATGGTAGATGGTAGATGGTAGATGTAGATGGTAGATGTAGATGGTAGCTGTAGATGGTAGATGTAGATAGTAGATGGTAGATGTAGATGGTAGATGGTGGATGTAGATGGTGGATGTAGATGGTAGATGGTAGATGGTATATGGTATATGGTAGATGTAGATGGAGATGGTAGATGGTAGATGTAGATGGTAGATGTAGATGGAGATGATAGATGGTAGATGTAGATGGTGGATGTAGATGGTAGATGGTGGATGTAGATGATAGATGATAGATGTAGATGGTGGATGTAGATGGTATATTGTAGATGTTAGATGTAGATGGTAGATGTAGATGGAGATGATAGATGGCAGATGTAGATGGTACATGGTAGATGGTAGATGGTAGATGGTATATGGTAGATGGAGATGATAGATGGAAGATGTAGATGGTAGATGGTGGATGTAGATGGTAGATGTAGATGGTAGATGGTAGATGTAGATGGTAGATGTAGATGGTAGATGGTAGATGTAGATGGTGGATGTAGATGGTAGATGTAGATGGTGGATGTAGATGGTGGATGAAGATGATAGATGGTAGATGGTAGATGTAGATGGTATATGGTAGATGGAGATGATAGATGGTGGATGTAGATGTAGATGGTAGATGTAGATGGTAGATGGTGGATGTAGATGGTAGATGTAGATGGTAGATGGTAGATGTAGATGTAGATGGTGGATGTAGATGGTGGATGTAGATGATAGATGGCAGATGGAGATGGTGGATGTAGATGGTACATGTAGATGGTGGATGTAGATGGTAGATGTAGATGGTGGATATAGTTGGTAGATGGTAGATGTAGATGGTAGATGGTGGATGGTAGATGTAGATGGTAGATGTAGATGGTAGATGGTAGATGGTAGATGGTAGATGTAGATGGTAGATGTAGAGGGTAGATGGTGGATGGTAGATGTAGATGGTAGATGGTGTATTTAGATGGTTGATGTAGATGGTGGATGTCGATTTTAGATGGTAGATGGTAGATGGTAGATGTAGATGGTAGATGTAGATGGTGGATGGTAGATGTAGATGGTAGATGGTGTATTTAGATGGTTGATGTAGATGGTGGATGTCGATTTTAGATGTGGATGGTAACCAGGTAGGCTAGTTGAGAACAAGTTCTCATTTGCAACTGCGACCTGGCCAAGATAAAGCAAAGCAGTTTGATACATTCAACAACACAGAGTTACACATGGAAGAAAAAAAAACATACAATCAATAATACAGTAGAAAATCTATATATAGCATGTGCAAATGAGGTAGGATAAGAGAGGTAAGGCAATAAATAGGCCATGGTGGTGAAGTAATTACAATATAGCAATTAAACACTGGAATGGTAGGATGTGCAGAAGATTAATGCAAGTAGAAATACTGGGTTTCAAAGGAGCAAGATAAATAAATACATTATGGGGATGAGGTAGATTGGATGGGCTATTTACAGATGAGCTTTGTACAGGTGCCGTGATCTGTGAGCTGCTCTGACAGCTGGTGCTTAAAGCTAGTGAGGGAGATATGAGTCTCCAGCTTCAGAGATTTTTGCAGTTAGTTCCAGTCATTGGCAGCAGAGAACTGGAAGGAGAGGCGGCCAAAGGAAGAATTGGCTTTGGGGGTGACCAGTGAGATATACCTGCTGGAGCGCATGCTACGGGTGGGTGCTGCTATGATGACCAGTGAGCTGAGATAAGGCGGGGCTTTACCTAGCAGAGACTTGTAGATGACCGGGAGCCAGTGGGTTTGGCGACGAGTATGAAGCGAGGGCCAGCCAACGAGAGCATACAGGTCGCAGTGGTGGGTGGTATATGGGGCTTTGGTGACAAAACGCTGTGATAGACTGCATCAAATTTGTTTAGTAGAGTGTGGGAGGCTATTTTGTAAATGACATCGCTGAAGTCGAGGATCGGTAGGATGGTCAGTTTTACGAGGGTATGTTTGGCAGCATGAGTGAAGGATGCTTTGTTGCGAAATAGGAAGCCGATTCTAGATTTAATTTTGGATTTGAGATGTTTAATGTGAGTCTGGAAGGAGAGTTTGCAGTCTAACCAGACACCTACGTATTTGTAGTTGTCCACATATTCTAAGTCAGAACCGTCCAGAGTAGTGATGCTGGATGGGCGGGTAGGTGCTGGCAGCGATCGGTTGAATAGCATGCATTTAGTTTTACTTGCATTTAAGAGCAGTTGGAGGTCACAGAAGGAGTGTTGTATGGCATTGAAGCTCATCTGGAGGTTAGTTAACACAGTGTCCAAAGAAGGGCCCGAGGTATACAGAATGGTGTCGTCTGCGTAGAGATGGATTAAAGAATCACTAGCAGCGAGAGCAGCGTCATCGATGTATACAGAGAAAAGAGTCGGCCTAAGGTTGAACCCTGTGGCACCCCCAGAGAGACTGCCAGAGGTCCGGACAACAGGCCCTCTGATTTGACACACTGAACTCTATCTGAGAAGTAGTTGGTGAACCAGGCGCGGCAGTCATTTGAGAAACCAAGGCTGTTGATTTTGCCGATAAGAATGTGGTGATTGACAGAGTCGAAAGCTTTGGCCAGGTCGATGAATACAGCTGCACAGTAATATCTCTTATCGATGGCAGTTATGATATCATTTAGGACCTTGAGCGTGGCTGAGGTGCACCCATGACCAGCTCTGAAACCAGATTGCATAGCGGAGAAGGTACGGTGAAATTCAAAATGGTTGATAATCTGTTTGTTAACTTGGCTTTCAAAGACCTTAGAAAGGCAGGGCAGGATAGATATAGCTCTGTAGCAGTTTGGGTCTAGAGTGTCTCACCCTTTGAAGAGGGGGATGACCGTGACAGCTTTCCAATCTATGGGAATCTCAGACGATACGAAAGAGAGGTTGAACAGGCTAGTAATAGGGGTTGCAACAATTTTGGCAGATAATTTTATAAAGAGAGGGTCCAGATTGTCTAGCCTGGCTGATTTGTATGGGTCCAGATTTTGCAGCTCTTTCAGAACATCAGCTATCTGGATTTGGGTGAAGGAGAAGTGGGGGAGGTTTGGGCGAGTTGCTGTGGGGAGCGCAGGGCTGTTGACCGGGGTAGGGGTAGCCAGGTGGAAAGCATGGCCAGCCAAAGAAAAATGCTTATTGAAATTCTCAATTATTGTGGATTTATCGGTGGTAACAGTGTTTCCTAGCCTAAGTGCAGTGGGCAGCTTGGAGGAGGTGCTCTTATTCTCCATGGACTTTACAGATGGTAGATGGTAGACGTAGATGGTAGATGGTAGATGGTAGATGTAGTACATTTCACCATTGTTGTCTAGTCCTTTGTAGTGAGTTTCAATCAAGCCAGGAAGTGTAGACCTCTTGGACAACATCTGCAGACACACATACACTGGGAAGGAATCTGCAGTCGCTCATCTTGAGTTGCAGCATTCGTCAGTTCAAGAGTTTAATCAGTTCCAAATGTGTGTGTATGCTGTGTGTGTGTATGTGTGTGTGAGAGAGACAGAAAGAGAGACAGAGAGAGAGAGAGAGAGAGAGAGAGAGAGAGAGAGAGAGAGAAAGAGACAGACAGACAGACAGACAGACCTGTGGACCCCCCTTATCCCCTCCCTCTTCTCGGACCCTCCCCCTTTATCTCCCCTCTCACTCCTGGGATCCTTGCTGCAGTACAGTATGGTCTCCCCTCAAGTTGCATTCATCTCTGTATTGTCCCTTTCATAGATCAACATCCAGGAACTCTTCATTCAGGACTGGTTGTGTAACATTCCGGTTATATTGGCTAAATCCCAAATGTCACCCTATTCCCTATATAGTGCACTACTATAGACTAGAGCCCTTTTCCCTATATAGTGGTACTACTATAGACCAGAGCCCTATTCCCTATATAGTGGTACTACTATAGACCAGAGCCCTATTCCCTATATAGTGCACTACTATAGACTAGAGCCCTTTTCCCTATATTGTGCACTACTATAGACCAGAGCCCTATTCCCTATATAGTGCACTACTTTCGACCAGAGCCCTATTCCCTATATACTGCACCACAATAGACCAGAGCCCTATTCCCTACATAGGGCACTACTATAGACTTGAGCCCTATTCCCTACATAGTGCACTACTATAGACCAGAGCCATATTCCCTACATAGGGCACTACTATAGACTAGAGCCATATTCCCTACATAGGGCACTACTATAGACTAGAGCCCTATTCCCTACATAGTGCACTACTATAGACTAGAGCCATATTCCCTACATAGGGCACTACTTGGGGAAAAGGACACCATTTGAGACACATCCAGGTAGAAAATAGCCTGCTCTCTAGAGTTTCCTGCTTGTTGTCAGAGGTCTGTGTGTGTGTGTGTGTGTGTGTGTGTGTGTGTGTGTGTGTGTGTGTGTGTGTGTGTGTGTGTGTGTGTGTGTGTGTGTGTGTATTTGAGGATACAGTCTCTGTGTGTGTGTGAGGGTATGTATGCGTGCCCTGTCCTTCGTCATCACTGTCCCCCTAGTCCCCCCGCCCCACCTGGCCCTGTCTGAGGGAATCTCTGTGTGTGTGTTTGTGTGTGTGTGTGTGTGTGTGTGTGTGTGTGTGAAGGGGGGCGTTAAGGAAGCACCTGTCCTGTGTGACCACCCATGCTACTCCGTTTATCTGACCCCGCTCACATCAGGTGGCTTCCTGGTTTGCGTCAGACTCTGCTCCCTGAGGCCTGCCCTGATTGGCAGATGGCAGCTCTGCCTCTTCCTGTCTCAGTGTTCATTGATCTTAAGTGCATTGTTGCTTCCCTGCTTCTCTGTCTGTGTGTGTGTGTGTGTGTGTGTGTGTGTGTGTGTGTGTGTGTGTATGCGTGTGTGTGTGTGAGGGGATTGTTGCTTCCCTGCTTCTGTGCGTGTGTGTGTGTGTGTGTGTGAGGTGATTGTTGCTTCCCTGCATCTCTGTGTGTGTGTGTGTGTGTGTGTGTGTGTGTGTGTGTGTGTGTGTGTGTGTGTGTGTGTGTGTGTGTGTGTGTGTGTGTGTGTGTGTGTGTGAGGGGATTGTTGCTTCTCTGTTTCTAGGGCCTCATAGAGTCTTTGATAAAATTCACTACAATATCATCTAGTCATAAAGACATGCATGAACTTACAGATCCCTAGCCCCAGATCCCCAGCCCCAATACCCCAGATCCCCAACCCCAATACCCCAGATCCCCAGCCCCAATACCCCAGATCCCCAACCCCACTTCCCCAGCCCCAATACCCCAGATCCCCAGCCCCAATACCCCAGTTCCCCAGCACCAGTACCCTAGATCCCCAGTTCCCCAGATCCCCAGTACCCCAGATCCCCAATTCCCCAGCCCCAGTACCCCAGATCCCCTGCCCCAATACCCCAGATCCCCAGATATCGAGCCCCAGATCCCCAGCCCCAGCCCCAATACCCCAGATCCCCAGATATCGAGCCCCAGATCCCCAGCCCCAGCCCCAATACCCCAGATCCCCAATACCCCAGATCCCCAATACCCCAGATCCCCAGATCCCCAGATCCCCAGATATCGAGCCCCAGATCCCCAGCCCCAATACCCCAGATCCCCAGCCCCAATTCCCCAGATCCCCAATACCCCAGATCCCCAATACCCCAGATCCCCAATACCCCAGATCCCCAATACCCCAGATCCCAAGATATCGAGCCCCAGATCCCCAGCCCCAATACCCCAGATCCCCAACCCCAATACCCCAGATCCCCAACCCCAGTTCCCCAGCCCCAGTACCCCAGATCCCTAGCCCCACTTCCCCAGCCCCAATACCCCAGATCCCTAGCCCCACTTCCCCAGCCCCAATACCCCAGTTCCCCAGCCCCAATACCCCAGTTCCCCAGATCCCCAGTACCCCAGATCCCCAATTCCCCAGCCCCAGTACCCCAGATCCCCAGATCCCCAGATATCGAGCCCCAGATCCCCAGCCCCAGCCCCAATACCCCAGATCCCCAGATATCGAGCCCCAGATCCCCAGCCCCAATACCCCAGATCCCCAATACCCCAGATCCCCAGCCCCAATTCCCCAGCCCCAGAGACGGGCTGTATGCACCTCAACCTCTACCTTCTCCTCTTCCTCTACTCTCCTCCTCAGCCTACATGTCTCCCAGCCCAGCAGGAGGCCTGGCACTGATCCCTTCAAAATAAACTACATCTACACCCAGAGACCCAGAGACCCAGAGACCTAGAGACCCAGAGACCCAGTGACCCAGAGACCCAGAGACCCAGAGACGCAGAGACCCAGTGACCCAGAGACCCAGTGACCCAGAGACCCAGAGACCCAGAGACCCAGAGACCCAGAGACGCAGAGACCCAGAGACCCAGAGACGCAGAGACCCAGAGACCCAGAGACCCAGAGACGCAGAGACGCAGAGACGCAGATACCCAGAGACGCAGAGACGCAGAGACGCAGTGACCCAGAGACCCAGAGACCCAGAGACCCAGAGACCCAGAGACCCAGAGACGCAGTGACCCAGAGACGCAGAGACCCAGAGACCCAGAGACGCAGAGACCCAGAGACCCAGAGACCCAGAGACGCAGAGACGCAGAGACGCAGATACCCAGAGACGCAGAGACGCAGAGACGCAGTGACCCAGAGACCCAGAGACCCAGAGACCCAGAGACCCAGAGACCCAGAGACGCAGTGACCCAGAGACGCAGTGACCCAGAGACCCAGAGACCCAGAGACCCAGAGACCCAGTGACCCAGAGACCCAGTGACCCAGAGACCCAGAGACCCAGAGACCCAGAGACCCCGTGACCCAGAGACCCAGAGACCCAGAGACCCAGTGACCCAGGCCAGATCATTGCTTAATGCACCACATATCCTTTGGGGAATTACATGACGGTTGCAGCAGTGAAACAGCAAACCGACTTGAACAAACCTCTGTCAAGTACATACAGTATGGGCACACACGCACACACACACACACACACACACACACACACACACACACACACACACACACACACACACACACACACACGCACACACACGCACACACACGCACCCACACACACACACACACACATCTCCCCCTCCCATACCCCCCCTTTATCGTGTGTGTGTGTGTGTGTGTGTGTGTTGGAAGTTATCTAGCGTCTGGTTTCCATTAGCCAGCTAGGTCTCTGCAGCCTGTGAAGCTGGGGTTCATATCTTGATAACATCAGGGTCAGACCCTCTCTGGAGTTCCACGCTTTACACTGGAGCTCCAGACCTCCAGGCCTCTAGGCCAACACTCCCTGCCCGCCTTCCTGCCCTCTCCCTGGGCCTGAGAGAGTATAGCTTACTCCCTGGAGCTCCAGACCTCCAGTTCTCTAGGCCAACTCTCCCTGCCCGCCTCCCTGCCCTCTCCCATGGCCTAACACCCTTCTCTCAAGACAAAATATGCAAGTGCCTTTGAACGGTGTACGGTAGTAGATGCAAAACGCACCACTTTGAGTGAAGAACTGCAACGCTGCTGGGTTTTTTCACCCTCAACAGTTTTCCCGTGTGTACCAAGAATGGTCCACCACCCAAAGGACATCCAGCCAACTTGACACAACTGTGGGAAGCATTGGAGTCAACATGGACCAGCATCCCTGTGGAACGCTTTCGACACCTTGTAGTCCATGCCCTGACATATTAGGGCTATTCTGAGGACAAAAGAGGGGGGGGGGGGGGTGTCAATATTAGGAAGGTGCTAAAATAAAACATATAATATATATGTAAAAACATTTTCCTAAAAGTATACTTTTTTAGAAAGGGCTACTGTTACTGAAGAGGACTGTTTTTCTGAGGAGAGACAATATGGCTGACCTGTGACTTCAAAGCCTCTCATTGGCCAATACGTAGCAATCAGCAATCCAGGGTTCATGTACATCATTCTTCCCTCTGTGCTAGCTCACCCGACCCGTGTTGACCTTGACAATTAGCTGGTTCAATCAGAGGGCCGAATGTGCGTTTCACTAGCTAATCCGTTTTTTGTTTTGTTTTTGCAAGTGTGATACTATCTCTGACAGCGTGGAGAATAATCATGTAGGCTCTGTGCCACAAAATTAGTTACAAAAATCTGGCCAGATAATTTCAAGTCATCAGTCTCAAGTCAAAGTCGAATCCTGAGTCTTGAGGCTCTAAGTCCAAGTCAAGCTTCAAGTTATTTTATATCAAGTCGGGTCGAGTCGAAGTCATGTGACTGGAGTACACATATCTGGTATGTATATCGACCATGGGTCTTTCAGCAAAGGAAAGACAAATGTAATGTCCACAGAATGTGTTATTGCCCCCCCTCCACCCCACAACAGGAAATACTTTGCAGTGTCAACGAACCAATGAACCACACAATGAACATTTACAGTCACAAGGAATATATACATATACCTGCAATACACAGATAGAAACACCCAACAGTACCATCTCCCCTATGGACTGGCATTCAGACAAGAGATCTAAAGAGTGTATAGCCGCCGCTGGTGGAATGGCCTCTTATCTCTGACTTGGAATGGCCTCTTATCTCTGACTTGGTATGACTTCTTATCTCTGACTTGGTATGGCCTCTTATCTCTGACTTGGTATGGCCTCTTATCTCTGACTTGGTATGGCCTTTTATCTCTGACTTGGAATGGCCTCTTATCTCTGACTTGGAATGGCCTCTTATCTCTGACTTGGTATGGCCTCTTATCTCTGACTTGGAATGGCCTCTTATGTCTGACTTGGTATGGCCTCTTATCTCTGACTTGGAATGGCCTCTTATCTCTGACTTGGTATGACTTCTTATCTCTGACTTGGTATGGCCTCTTATCTCTGACTTGGTATGGCCTCTTATCTCTGACTTGGTATGGCCTTTTATCTCTGACTTGGAATGGCCTCTTATCTCTGACTTGGAATGGCCTCTTATCTCTGACTTGGTATGACTTCTTATCTCTGACTTGGAATGACCTCTTATCTCTGACTTGGTATGACTTCTTATCTCTGACTTGGTATGGCCTCTTATCTCTGACTTGGAATGACCTCTTATCTCTGACTTGGTATGACTTCTTATCTCTGACTTGGTATGACTTCTTATCTCTGACTTGGTATGACTTCTTATCTCTGACTTGGTATGACTTCTTATCTCTGACTTGGTATGACTTCTTATCTCTGACTTGGTATGGCCTCTTATCTCTGACTTGGTATGGCCTCTTATCTCTGACTTGGAATGGCCTCTTATCTCTGACTTGGAATGGCCTCTTATCTCTGACTTGGTATGGCCTCTTATCTCTGACTTGGTATGACTTCTTATCTCTGACTTGGAATGGCCTCTTATCTCTGACTTGGTATGACTTCTTATCTCTGACTTGGAATGGCCTCTTATCTCTGACTTGGTATGTCCTCTTATCTCTGACTTGGTATGGCCTCTTATCTCTGACTTGGCAGCCGATGTTATCACTAACGTCTGGATTGTAACAAGGACGGAAAAATCTCCTCAAATAAAATCCTCATAGTCGTGTCAAGTAAAACACACCATGTTTGAGTTGGGCAATATAACGTACCGACGTAGATTAGTTTGGTTGTCTGTTTCCAATCAACAACAAAGATGGCAAACAAAAACCAAGATGTTTGTTACTTCACATTTACTTCTCGTAAATGTGACTTCAGTCGGGCATTTCCTTTGTTGTTATCAAGCGGGTGTTTAACCCTAAACACCCACTTTCCTAATAACATGCCAAGTTTAATAACTGATGGTTGTTGTTAAAATGGTAAAAAAAGAGACTCCTTAATTGACTTTAGTTTATTGGTTTTTCAGCATGATTATAGTTCATAAAAAAACAGTTCTTAAAAACTGACTTTGCTGTTACAATAAAAAATACTCAAATGCGATCTATTGGTGAAAACATTGATTACTCAGGTCTGTAGTCCTTTCTTATGTTGTTGTTGTTACTAATCCTCCTGGTTACCCACATCCCCCCATCCACCCACTTCCTACCTCTAACCAATATAACAGACTTAATGACCTGGTTACCCCCATCCCCCCCATCCACCCACTTCCTACCTCTAACCAATATAACAGACTTAATGACTTGGTTACCCCCCCCCCCCCATCCACCCACTTCCTACCTCTAACCAATATAACAGACTTAATGACCTGGTTACCCACATCCCCCCATCCACCCACTTCCTACCTCTAACCAATATAACAGACTTAATGACCTGGTTACCCACATCCCCCCATCCACCCACTTCCTACCTCTAACCAATATAACAGACTTAATGACTTGGTTACCCCCATCCCCCCCCCCATCCACCCACTTCCTACCGCTAACCAATATAACAGACTTAATGACTTGGTTACCCACATCCCCCCATCCACCCACTTCCTACCTCTAACCAATATAACAGACCTAATGACCTGGTTACCCACATCCCCCCCATCCACCCACTTCCTACCTCTAACCAATATAACAGACTTAATGACTTGGTTACCCACATCCCCCCCCCCCCCCCCCCCCCATCCACCCACTTCCTACCTCTAACCAATATAACAGACTTAATGACCTGGTTACCCACATCCCCCCATCCACCCACTTCCTACCTCTAACCAATATAACAGACCTAATGACCTGGTTACCCACATCCCCCCCCCCCCCATCCACCCACTTCCTACCTCTAACCAATATAACAGACTTAATGACCTGGTTACCCACATCCCCCCCCCCCATCCACCCACTTCCTACCTCTAACCAATATAACAGACTTAATGACCTGGTTACCCACATCCCCCCCCATCCACCCACTTCCTACCTCTAACCAATATAACAGACTTAATGACTTGGTTACCCCCATCCCCCCCCCCCCATCCACCCACTTCCTACCTCTAACCAATATAACAGACTTAATGACCTGGTTACCCACATCCCCCCCCATCCACCCACTTCCTACCTCTAACCAATATAACAGACTTAATGACTTGGTTACCCCCATCCCCCCCCCCCCCCATCCACCCACTTCCTACCTCTAACCAATATAACAGACTTAATGACCTGGTTACCCACATCCCCCCATCCACCCACTTCCTACCTCTAACCAATATAACAGACTTAATGACCTGGTTACCCACATCCCCCCATCCACCCACTTCCTACCTCTAACCAATATAACAGACTTAATGACCTGGTTACCCACATCCCCCCATCCACCCACTTCCTACCTCTAACCAATATAACAGACTTAATGACTTGGTTACCCCCATCCCCCCCCCATCCACCCACTTCCTACCGCTAACCAATATAACAGACCTAATGACCTGGTTACCCACATCCCCCCCCCCCCCCCCATCCACCCACTTCCTACCTCTAACCAATATAACAGACTTAATGACCTGGTTACCCACATCCCCCCCCCCATCCACCCACTTCCTACCTCTAACCAATATAACAGACTTAATGACCTGGTTACCCACATCCCCCCCCATCCACCCACTTCCTACCTCTAACCAATATAACAGACTTAATGACTTGGTTACCCCCATCCCCCCCCCCCCCCCATCCACCCACTTCCTACCTCTAACCAATATAACAGACTTAATGACTTGGTTACCCACATCCCCCCATCCACCCACTTCCTACCTCTAACCAATATAACAGACTTAATGACCTGGTTACCCACATCCCCCCATCCACCCACTTCCTACCTCTAACCAATATAACAGACTTAATGACCTGGTTACCCACATCCCCCCATCCACCCACTTCCTACCTCTAACCAACATAACAGACTTAATGACTTGGGGGTAATCTTCTGGCATTTTCCTACTTAATGGCCGACCGTCGTTTGAAACCATTTGTTGTGGTAAATGGCATTCGTCTTCATAGTCTCTCTTTCAAAGAGTGAACGACTAAATTATTCTCCCTCTATCCCTCCTTCCCTCTGCTCCCTCCTTCCCTCCATCTCCCCTTCCCTCCATCCCTCCTTCCCTCTCCACCCTCTATCCCTCCTTCCCTCTCCTCCCTCTATCCCTCCTTCTCTCTCCTCTCTCTCTATCCCTCCTTCCCTCTTTCCCTCTCCTCCCTCCTTCTCTCTCCTCTCTCTCTATCCCTCCTTCCCTCTCCTCCCTTTATCCCTCCTTCCCTCTCCTCCCTCTATCCCTCTGCTCCCTCTATCCCTCCTTCCCTCTCCTCCCTCTTTCCCTCCTTCCCCCTTTCTCTCCTTCCCTCTACTCCTAAGTGTTCTTCAGGGCCCCAAGAAGCCATTGGGTGTTAACAGTCTCATTTAAACCTCTACTGTTTAAACCAATGGGGACAAAAACGTTAAATGCTAATGATTTTTGTGTGTGTGGAGATTGAGATGGAGAATTGGCATCATATTGAGATGGAGAATTGGCATCATATCGAGATGGAGAATTGGCATCATATCGAGATGGAGAATTGGCCTCATATCGAGATGGAGAATTGGCATCATATCGAGATGGAGAATTGGCATCATATCGAGATGGAGAATTGGCATCATATTGAGATGGAGAATTGGCCTCATATCGAGATGGAGAATTGGCCTCATATTGAGATGGAGAATTGGCATCATATCGAGATGGAGAATTGGCCTCATATCGAGATGGAGAATTGGCCTCATATTGAGATGGAGAATTGGCATCATATCGAGATGGAGAATTGGCCTCATATTGAGATGGAGAATTGGCATCATATCGAGACGAAGAATTGGCCTCATATCCAGATGGAGAATTGGCCTCATATCGAGATGGAGAATTGGCCTCAGATTTGGGGGGGTTGATTGGATGCTGATCAGAAGTTTGCCAAGTCAAGATACCCAAGCGTCCTTTTTGTCTACTTCCCAAAAGACACCCTTTCCCCTATATATAGTGCACTACTTTAGACCAGGGCCCTATGGCCAATGGCACCCTATTACCTATATAGTGCACTACTTTAGACCAGGGCCCTATGGTATGTGTTTGTATGTGTTGTGTGTGTGTCTGTGTGTGTGTGTGTGTATGTGTTTGTGTTAGTGTGTGGCACCATTTTCCCCATATATAGTGCACTCCTTTTTTACAAAGGCCCATACCGTATGTATCTGGCGAAAAGTAGTGCACAATGTAGGGAATAAGGGTGCCATCTAGGACAACTACACTTCAAAACCCCTTAACCGGGTCTCAGATAACAGAGCCTTCCATCGTCACCGTCAGAGGTCTGTGTCTCATTGATAATGACCCAGGGAAGTGTGAATGGGGCAGACTGCTCACACGACACGGTCTGCTTCAATAGGGTGGACCTCTGCAATACAGGGATCTGTGGGTAAACACAGCACCCTCCTTCCTGTCGCTACATCTGCACACAAAGCTGGGTCACCACTTGTTTGGCTCTAAAGCATATTTCCCCTGTGATGAGCGTCACGTTTGGAGTTTATACGTGAGCGCTTGTGTCTGTGTGTGTCTGTGTGTGTGTGTGTGTGTATGTGTGTGTGTGTGTCTGTGTGTGTGTGTGTGTGTGTATGTGTGTGTGTGTGTCTGTGTGTGTGTGTGTCTGTGTGAGTGTGAAAGTGTATGTGTGTGTATGTGTTTGTGTATGCGTGTTTGTGTGGGTGCGTGTGTGTATGCGTGTGTGTGTGAGCGTATATGTGTGTGTGTGTGTGTATGTGTGTGTGTGTCTGTGTGAGTGTTAAAGGGTTTGTGTGTGTATGTGTGGGTGCATGCGTGTGTGTGTGTGTGTGTATGTGTGTGTCGCATCATCAGAGGGACTAGCCTGGTTCCCATGGTTTACACCCTGAGGGCAACAGGGTGACATAGTCCAGGGTTTACACACACACACACACACACACACACACACACACACACACACACACACACGCGCGCATACATAGACGCGCACACACACACACACACGCACACACACACACACACACACACACACACACACACACACACACACACACACACACACACACACACACACACACACACACACACACCACACGTGCATGCATAGACGCACACACACAGACACAGACACATACACACAGACACACCCACACACGCACGCACACACGCACTTACACACGCTCACAGGCACACACGCATGCCCATACACGCACACACACACACACACACGTACGCACACACGCACGCAAGCACACACACAGTAGAATACATGACCTACGAACTTCCCCGTCTGAGCTGTGGCTAGATGCCAACCACATCCATTAAAACACACATAGAGAACTCACCGTTGAGAAAATATAATCCATGAATGATGCATCACAGCACGTCACAGATCAGGTATCAACCTCAAAAGCTGCTCTATGAACGGCACATAATGTAACGTCCACGGAAATATACATGTAAATACAGGGACGCATAATGTAACGTCACGTACAGATCATCTAGTGATAAAATGTAGAGGAGACATCTCTATCATTTAATAGAGATACTTTATTTAATAGAGATACTTTATTTAATAGAGATACTTTACTTTATCGTGGTGCGTCCTCAGGAATGTACTGCTCCAATTACTTCCTAATCGTCTCATTGTGTTGAGCAAAAAAATATCTCAACTTCAAGATGTTAGAAGTTTGTGTATGTGCATGTAAACACGTGCAATCTGGGAAATGTTACGCCCAAGCGTTTCTACTACACGTTCTCATTTGTCAAGAACTGCTCTGCCTTTGATTCATGGCTAATTTGCCCGAAGGAAAGTTATTTGGATAGCTCTGTCTGTAGAAGCATTTTAGAGGATTATCGTAGAGACCCATTGGGTGTTTGGTGAAGTTTTGGGACTTTTTAGGACCAATTTATAAATGTTCCAAGTGGGAACGACCTCCTGAGCCCTCCAAGAGGAACTCACCAGGGATGTATCATTGTACCCCTTTCTTTTCCACTGTACAAAAAAAGGAAAAAAAGGTTCCATATAAAACCAAATAGGGTTCTATATAGAACTCTAGGGGTTCTTCTTCACTGAACCAAATACAGAACCCCAAAAGGCTCATCTTGACTGAACCAAATACAGAACCCCAAAAGGTTCTTCTTCACTGAACCAAATACAGAACCCCAAAAGGCTCGTCTTCACTGAACCAAATATAGAACCTCAAAAGGCTCGTCTTGACTGAACCAAACATTAAGAACACCTTCCTAATATTGAGTTGCAGAACAGCCTCAATTCGTCGGGGCATGGGACTCTACAAGGTGTCAAAAGCGTTCCACAGGGATGCTGGTCCATGTAGACTCCAATGCTTCCCACAGTTGTGTCAAGTTGACTGGATGTTCTTTGGGTATTGGACCATTCTTCATACACATGGGAAACTGATGAGCGTGAACAACCCAGCAATGTGGCAGTTCTTGACACTCTCAAACCAGTACGCCTGGCACCAACTACCATACCCTGTTCAAAGGCACTTAAATATTTTTGTCTTGCCCATTCACCCTCTGACTGGCACACATACACAATCCATGTTTCAATTATCTCACGGCTTAGAAATCCTTCTTTAACCTGAGGGTATCCTTTTATTAAAAACATTATTTCCTCGTGCTTTTAGCTAGCGTTTAGTTTGCAACAGCACAGGTTTGTATGAACTTTGCTGTTTGCATCTCCGAGACCTCTGTAAAAATGATACAAAGTACGAATTCGATGTCCCCCCTGCCATAGTGAGTGAACGTGTAAGACCAGACAGCTAGCCATTTTTCTGACCAGGCGAAATCATGCGGCAGCATCATTCATATGGATATACAATACATTTCAATGCAAAACAGCTAAAACGAATTAAAAGGCAGCTTATTTAAAAAGTCCTTTCAGAGTTTGATGTGACGGTGTTAGGTTTTGTTAGCTGTTGTTAACTAAAATCCATATTACAATCTAGGGTAGACATAGAACCCTCAAGGTTAATTGCCTTCAGTGGGTTTATATATATATATATATATATATAAACTTTTTTTGGTTTTGTTCTAAAATCTTGTCCAAAGAGCCAAAAGGTTCTATATAGAACCCCCAATAGCGTGTAATAAAAGTGAAACTACAGAGTTGGCAACTCTTCCCTCCATTTCTATGACACATTTCACATCAGCTTAAACTCACATTCCTTCTTCACTATCTCTCCTCTGTCATCACAGTGATCTGATTAACCTCCTATCTAAGTAATCAACTATCGGATTAACCTCCTATCTGATTAACCTCCTATCTGATTAACCAACTGGCTGATTAACCTCCTATCTGATTAATCAACTATCGGATTAACCTCCTATCTGATTAACCTCCTAGCTGATTAAGCTCCTATCTGATTAACCTCCTATCTGATTAACCTCCTATCTAATTAATCAACTATCGGATTAACCTCCTATATGACTAACCTCCTATCTGACTAATCTCCTATCTGACTAACCTCCTATCTAATTAACCTCCTATCTGATTAACATCCTATCTAATTAATCAATTATCTGATTAACCTCCTATCTAATTAATCAATTATCTGATTAACCTCCTATCTGATTAACCTCCTATCTGATTAACCTCCTATCTGATTAATCAACTATCGGATTAACCTCCTATATGACTAACCTCCTATCTGACTAACCTCCTATCTGATTAACCTCCTATCTGATGAACCTCCTATCTGATTAACCTCCTATCTGATTAACCTCTTATCTGATTAACCTCCTATTTGACTAACCGCATATCTGATGAACCTCCTATCTGATTAATCAACTATCTGATTAACCTCCTATCTGATTAACCTCCTATCTAATTAACCTCCTGTCTGATTAACCTCCTATCTGATTAACCTCCTATCTGATTAACCTCCTATCTGATTAATCTCCTATCTGATTAACCTCCTATCTGATTAACCTCCTATCTGATTAACCAACTGGCTGATTAACCTCCTATCTGATTAACCTCCTATCTGATTAACCTCCTATCTGATTAACCTCCTATCTGATGAACCTCATATCTGATTAACCTCATATCTGATTAATCTCCTATCTGATTAACCTCCTATCTGATGAACCTCCTATCTGATTAATCAACTATCTGATTAACATCCTATCTGATTAATCAACTATCTGATTAATCTCCTATCTGACTAACCTCATATCTGATGAACCTCCTATCTGATTAATCAACTATCTGATGAACCTCCTATCTGATTAATCAACTATCTGATTAACCTCCTATCTAATTAACCTCCTATCTGATTAACCAACTAGCTGATTAACCTCCTATCTGATTAACCAACTATCTGAGCTGTCATCAGCCCTGTTTGAATCAGCCCTTTAGATACTGTTAAACTCTTCTTGCTTATCTTCTGGCCTGCTGTCTTGTCATGGTACTGGGATTTCTTATATCTACCTGTAATCTAGACCAACATGTCTGTCTACAAAGACGTCAACTGTAATACAATTTGTTATACTTGTGTGTGCAGGAGTATGTCAGTGAAAGTGTCCCAGAACGAAATAGTGCATGTGGGTCTGGCAGTCCAACCCTGTTCCTGGAGAGCTACCCTCTTGTAGGTTTTTATCTCCAACCCTGTTCCTGGAGAGCTACCCTCCTGTAGGTTTTTAACTCCTACCCTGTTCCTGGAGAGCTACCCTCCTGTAGCTTTTTCACTCCAACCCTGTTCCTGGAGAGCTACCCTCCTGTAGCTTTTTCACTCCAACCCTGTTCCTGGAGAGCTACCCTCCTGTAGGTTTTTCACTCCAACCCCAGTTGTAACTAATCTGGTTCAGTTTATCAACCAACTAATTATTAGAATCCGGTGTTCTAGATTGGCGTTGGAGCGAAAATGTACAGGACGGTAGCTCTCCAGGAACAGGGTTGTTGTAATAGGATGCATCCCAAAAGATACCCTGTTCCCTATATAGAGTAGTCCACTACTTTTTACCAGAACCCTATGGGGCCAGGTCAAAAGTAGTGAACTATATAGAGCGCCATTTGGGAAGCAAATTTATAGTCCCTGAGTGCTGCTCTCTGCAGTCTCTGGCCAGAATCAGCCAAAATCAAAGAGATAAGTCGACTTCCTGTTTCACAGCACTGCTTCTCGTAGATTGTATTTCACACAGTAACAGGGATGACATAGCTGCCTAATGATGCTAGGCGTCAGCTACGAAGTGCATTTGAGTCAATGCCAAAACGTCACAAAAAAATGGGTACGCTGATTTATTTTTTCCCCCGTTTTTTTTTTTTTGGAGGCAAGGAAAGGAGGTTTCAACATTCCAGAGGCAGGGAGACTGACATCTAGTCTGTTGATCGTCTGGATGTCGAGATTTAGAAGAGGAGGAGAGGAAGAGAGAGAAAAACATATTGGGCCAAAGAGCAACAAGGGAGGAAACGTTAAAATGTAGAATGAAGTTTCTCAGACCCCCGTCCCCAAAAAAAGTTTTTTTGTAAATACGGCCCAACGTTCGCTGACTGCTTTAAAACTGTGTCAATGTCCAAATCTGTGTCTTAAATAACCCTATTCCCTATATAGTGCACTACTATAGACCAGTGCCCTATTCCCTATATAGTGGTACTACTATAGACCAGTGCCCTATTCCCTATATAGTGGTACTACTATAGACCAGAGCCCTATTCCCTATATAGTGCACTACTATAGACCAGAGCCCTATTCCCTATATAGTGGTACTACTATAGACCAGAGCCCTATTCCCTATATAGTGGTACTACTATAGACCAGAGCCCTATTCCCTATATAGTGCACTACTATAGACCAGAGCCCTATTCCCTATATAGTGCACTACTATAGACCAGAACCCTATTCCCTATATAGTGCACTACTATAGACCAGAGCCGTATTCCCTATAGTGCACTACTATAGACCAGAGCCCTATTCCCTATATAGTGCACTACTATAGACCAGAGCCGTATTCCCTATAGTGCACTACTATAGACCAGAGCCCTATTCCCTATATAGTGCATTACTTTAGACCAGGGCCCTATTCCCTATGTAGTGCATTACTTTAGACCAGGGCCCTATTCCCTATGTAGTGCATTACTTTTGGTCACACAATATATATTGTGTATATTGTGTATGTGTATATTATTGTGTATATTATTGTGTATAAATATTGTGTGAACATGTACAACATTTACGTCAGCAACCGATTAGACCAGTAGAACCGCCACTATAATAGTTAGTTCTATTTTTCCTATTTTTTCATATCTAAATATGAATATAATTTATCTTGTCCTGGATGAGTACAGTTCAGTAATGCCCATAGTGTTTGAAAAGGGGGCCAGGGGTTTGGTGGGAAAGGGGGCCAGGGGCTTGGTGGGAAAGGGGGCCAGGGGCTTGGTGGGAAAGGGGGCCAGGGGCATGGTGGGAAAGGGGGCCAGGGGCTTGGTGGGAAAGGGGGCCAAGGGCTTGGTGGGAAAGGGGGCCAGGGGCTTGGTAGGAAAGGGGGCCAGGGCTTGGCGGGAAAGGGAGCCAGGGGCATGGTGGGAAAGGGGGCCAGGGGCTTGGTGGGAAAGGGGGCCAGGGTCTTGGTTGGAAAGGGGGCCAGGGGCATGGTGGGAAAGGGGGCCAGGGGCATGGTGGGAAAGGGGGCCAGGGGCTTGGTGGGAAAGGGGGCCAGGGGCATGGTGGGAAAGGGGGCCAGGGTCATGGTGGGAAAGGGGGCCAGGGGCTTGGTGGGAAAGGGGGCCAGGGGCATGGTGGGAAAGGGGGCCAGGGGCTTGGTGGGAAAGGGGGCCAGCGATGGTTGTCAGACAAAACCACTTCATATGTAATCGTCTGGACAGTCGACTAAAATGTCAATCAAGTATTATTATTATTATTATTATGAGTTCTTATTAACAACGTATTGTATCGTCTTGGATGAAGAAATATATGATAAAGCAGAAACACTCTACCATTAAACTGTACTGTTACTGCTCTACCATTATACTATATACTACTGTTACTGCTCTACCATTATACTATATATTACTGTTACTGCTCTACCATTATACTATATATTACTGTTACTGCTCTACCATTATACTATATACTACTGTTACTGCTCTACTATTATACTATATATTAATGTTACTGCTCTACTATTATACTATATACTACTGTTACTGCTCTACTATTATACTATATATTACTGTTACTGCTCTACTATTATACTATATATTACTGTTACTGCTCTACCATTATACTATATACTACTGTTACTGCTCTACTATTATACTATATATTAATGTTACTGCTCTACTAGTATACTATATACTACTGTTACTGCTCTACTATTATACTATATATTAATGTTACTGCTGTACTATTATACTATATACTACTGTTACTGCTCTACCATTATACTATATACTACTGTTACTGCTCTACCATTATACTATATATTACTGTTACTGCTCTACCATTATACTATATACTACTGTTACTGCTCTACCATTATACTATATATTAATGTTACTGCTCTACCATTATACTATAGTTCACTGTTACTGCTCTACCATTATACTATAGTTTACTGTTACTGCTCTACCATTATACTATAGTGTACTGTTGCTGCTCTACCATTATACTATATATTACTGTTACTGCTCTACCATTATACTATAGTTTACTGTTGCTGCTCTACCATTATACTATATACTACTGTTACTGCTCTACCATTATACTATAGTGTACTGTTACTGCTCTACCATTATACTATATATTACTGTTGCTGCTCTACCATTATACTATATACTACTGTTGCTGCTCTACCATTATACTATATATTACTGTTGCTGCTCTACCATTATACTATATATTACTGTTGCTGCTCTACCATTATACTATATATTACTGTTGCTGCTCTACCATTATTGTCACGCCCTGACCAGGTGAACTCTGCTATTTTGGTCAGGGTGTGGCATTTCTATGCTTTATTTTCTATGTTTTGGTTATAGCCTTTCTTTGTGTTTTATTTCTATGTTGGGCTCGGGGGTGATTTCCCAATCAGACAGCTGTCGCTTGTGAAGTCTGATTGGGAATCACATTTAAGTTCCTTTTCCCCCACGATGTTTGTGGGTTGTTGTCTCGTTATTTGAGCACGTAACGTATTGGCAGTTTTTCCTTGATTTTGTGTACATGTTTAATTCTAGTGTGTTAAATAAACATGTATTCGCTCCCAGCTGCGTTTTGGTCCGCTTCCTCGTCTCCCGACGATAATCGTTACAATTATACTATAGTTTACTGTTACTGCTCTACCATTATACTATATATTAATGTTACTGCTCTACCATTAAACTGTACTGTTACTGCTCTACCATTATACTATATATTACTGTTGCTGCTCTACTATTATACTATATATTACTGTTACTGCTCTACCATTATACTATAGTTCACTGTTACTGCTCTACCATTATACTATAGTTCACTGTTACTGCTCTACCATTATACTATAGTTTACTGTTGCTGCTCTACCATTATACTATAGTTTACTGTTACTGCTCTACCATTATACTATATATTACTGTTACTGCTCTACCATTATACTAGTTTACTGCTGGTGAATTTCTTCTATTGCAGAAGAATCATTTCTGCTTCCCCCAAGACGGACAAACAGAGAAACACTATTGCTGAATGGTTAGTGAGGGAGGCCCTGCTCTCTCGCTTCCCCAGTTGTTTAGTTAATTTTCATTCCAATCTCCTTTGCATTAGCGTAGCCTCTCCTGTAGCCTGTCAACTATGTGTCTGTCTATCCCTGTTCTCTCCTCTCTGCACAGGCCACACAAACGCTTCACACCGCATGGCCGCTGCCACTCTAACCTGGTGGTCCCAGCGCGCACGACCCACGTGGAATTCCAGGTCTCCGGCAGCCTCTGGAACTGCCGGTTGGCGGCCAACAAGGCAGAGTTCATCTCAGCCTATGCTTCCCTCCAGTCCCTCGACTTCTTGGCGCTGACGGAAACATGGATTACCACAGAAAACACTGCTACTCCTATTGCTCTCTCCTCGTCTGACCACGTGTTCTCGCATACCCCGAGAGCATCTGGTCAGCGGGGTGGTGGCACTGGAATCCTCATCTCTCCCAAGTGGACATTCTCTCTTTCTCCCCTGACCCATCTGTCTATCTCCTCCTTTGAATTCCATACTGTCACAGTCACTAGCCCATTCAAGCTTAAAACCTGTTGGGGCTAGGGGGCAGTATTTGCACGGCCGGATAAAAAACGTACCCGATTTAAACTGGTTACTACTCTTGCCCAGAAATTAGAATATGCATATAATTAGTAGATTTGGATAGAAAACACTCTAAAGTTTCTAAAACTGTTTGAATGGTGTCTGTGAGTATAACAGAACTCATATGGCAGGCCAAAACCTGAGAAGATTCCATACAGGAAGTGCCCTGTCTGACAATTTGTTATCCTTCTGTTGCATCTCTATCGAAAATACAGCATCTCCGCTGTAACGCGACATTTTCTAAGGCTTCCATTGGCTCTCAGAAGGCGCCAGAAAGTGGAATGAGATGTCTGCAGTCTCTGGGCGAAGTACAGCAGCTCTGTTTGTTACTGGTCAGACTGGGGACAGTGACACTGGAGATGAACGGTTGCGAGAAGTCGTCATGTTTTTCTTTCAGCCTTTGAATGAATACAACGTCACCCGGTTGGAATATTATCGCTATTTTACGAGAAAAATAGCATATGAATTGATTTTAAACAGCGTTTGACATGCTTCGAAGTACGCTAATGGAATATTTTGACATTTTTTGTCACGAAATGTGCTCGCGCGTCACCCTTCAGATACTGACCTGAACGCATGAACAAAACGGCGGTATTTGGATATAACTATGGATTATTTGGAACCAAAACAACATTTGTTGTTGAAGTAGAAGTCCTGGGAGTGCATTCTGACGAAGAACAGCAAAGGTAATCCAATTTTTCTTATAGTAAATCTGAGTTTGGTGAGGGCCAAACTTGGTGGGTGTCAAATTAGCTAGCCATGATGGCCGGGCTATGTACTCAGAATATTGCAAAATGTGCTTTCGCCGAAAAGCTATTTGAAAATCTGACACTGCGATTGCATAAAGGAGTTCTGTATCTATAATTCTTAAAATAATTGTTATGTTTTTTGTCAACGTTTATCGTGAAAATTTAGTAAATTCACCGGAAGTTTTCGGTGGGTATGCTAGTTCTGAACAAAACATGCTAATGTAAAAAGCTGGTTTTTGATATAAATATGAACTTGATTGAACAAAATATGCATGTATTGTATAACATAATGTCCTAGGAGTGCCATCTGATGAAGATCATCAAAGGTTAGTGCTGCATTTAGCTGTGGTTTTGGTTTTTGTGACATATATGCTATCTTGAAAAATGGGTGTGTGATTATTTCTGGCTGGGTACTCTCCTGACATAATCTAATGTTTTGCTTTCGCTGTAAAGCCTTTTTGAAATCAGGCAATGTGGTTAGATAAAGGAGAGTCTTATCTTTCAAATGGTGTAAAATAATCATATGTTTGAGAAATTGAAATTATAGCATTTTTAAGGTTTTTCGTATTTCGCGCCAGGCGCTACCATTGGATAAGGGTGAGGCGTTTCGCTAGCGGAACGCCTGTCCATAAGAGGTTTTAAGTCAAAAGACACCGGTCCTGCTCACATTGCCCTACCCTTTGCTTTGACCTCTTTCTCCCCTCTCTCTCCAGATGAAATCTTGCGACTTGTGACGACCGGCCGCCCAACAATCTGCCCGCTTGACCCTATCCCCTCCTTTCTTCTCCAGACCATTTCCGGAGACCTTCTCCCTTACCTCACCTCGCTCATCAACTCATCCTTGACCGCTGGCTACGTCCCTTCCGTCTTCAAGAGAGCAAGAGTTGCACCCCTTCTCAAAAAACCTACACTCGATCCCTCCGATGTCAACAACTACAGACCAGTATCCCTTCTTTCTTTTCTCTCCAAAACTCTTGAGCGTGCTGTCCTTAGCCAGCTCTCTTGCTATCTCTCTCAGAATGACCTTGTTGATCCAAATCAGTCAGGTTTCAAGACTGGTCATTCAACTGAGACTGCTCTTCTCTGTGTCACGGAGGCTCTCCGCACTGCTAAAGCTAACTCTCTCTCCTCTGCTCACATCCTTTTAGACCTATCTGCTGCCTTTGATACTGTGAACCATCAGATCCTCCTCTCCACCCTCTCCGAGTTGGGCATCTCAGGCGCGGCTCACTCTTGGATTGCGTCCCACCTGACAGGTCGCTCCTACCAGGTGGCATGGCGAGAATCCGTCTCCGCACCACGTGCTCTCACCACTGGTGTCCCCCAGGGCTCAGTTCTAGGCCCCCTCCTGTTCTCGCTATACACCAAGTCACTTGGCTCTGTCATATCCTCACATGGTCTCTCCTATCATTGCTACGCAGACGACACACAATTAATCTTCTCCTTTCCCCCTTCTGATAACCAGGTGGCGAATCGCATATCTGCATGTCTGGCAGACATATCAGTGTGGATGACGGATCACCACCTCAAGCTGAACCTCGGCAAGACGGAGCTGCTCTTCCTCCCGGGGAAGGACTGCCCCGTTCCATGATCTCGCCATCACGGTTGACAACTCCATTGTGTCCTCCTCCCAGTGTGCTAAGAGCCTTGGCGTGACCCTGGACAACACCTTGTCGTTCTCCGCTTACATCAAGGCGGTGACCCGATCCTGTAGGTTCATGCTCTACAACATCCGCAAAGTACGACCGTGCCTTACACAGGAAGCGGCGCAGGTCCTAATCCAGGCACTTGTCATCTCCCGTCTGGATTACTGCAACTCGCTGTTGGCGGGGCTCCCTGCCTGTGCCATTAAACCCCTACAACTCATCCAGAACGCCGCAGCCCGTCTGGTGTTCAACCTTCCCAAGTTCTCTCACGTCACCCCGCTCCTCCGCACAGTCCACTGGCTTCCAGTTGAAGCTCGCATCTGCTACAAGACCATGGTGCTTGCCTACAGAGCTGTGAGGGGAACTGCACCTCCGTAACTTCAGGCTCTGATCAGTCTCTACACCCAAAGAAGGGCACTGCATTCATCCACCTCTGGCCTGCTCGCCTCCCTACCTCTGCAGAAGCACAGTTCCCGCTCAGCCCAATCAAAACTGTTCGCTGCTCTGGCACCCCAATGGTGGAACAAGCTCCCTCACGACGCCAGGACAGCGGAGTCAATCACCACCTTCCGGAGACACCTGAAACTCCACCTCTTTAAGGAATACCTGGGATAGGATAAAGTAATCCTTCTAACCCTCCCTCCTACCCCTCCCCCCCAAAAAAAGATATAGATGTACTATTGTAAAGTGGTTGTTCCACTGGATATCATAAGGTGAATGCACCAATTTGTAAGTCGCTCTGGATAAGAGCGTCTACTAAATGTAAATGTCTAATGGCATTTTAAATTCCTAAAATGAGTCACAAATAATTACGTACTTTCAATCCACTGATGTTATCTTGCAGAAACCATTCCAATGAAACAATCAAACCATAACACAATGAGAATATAATGTGTTTTTATTGTAACACAGTCACAGCTCTCAGGGTGCCATTGAAATCAGTGTGTGTCTGTATCTGTATCTATATGTGTGTGTGTGTGTGTGTGTATGTGTGTGTGTGTGTGTGTGTGTGTATACTCAGACAAACCTGGCTCAAATACACATGTCAAATACTTGAAATAGACATGTTTCAATGTACAGGACTAAATGAAGCGAAGCTCAATATATTAGACAGCATTAGACCCAGGTCTGGTTGGCCTATATGTTGGGTTGTCCATTCTGTACGATCCCTGTGGATACAACATGGAGCTTCAACAACAGGAAGTGAAGACAGTTTTGAAAATAAGTTTTTCCTTTAGCAGGTTTTTGTTGAGCTTCCCTTTTCCTCCTGAGAGCCTGAATATGTAGTAGAATATACTGAGCCTGAATATATAGTAGAATATACTGAGCCGGAATATCTAGTAGAATATACTGAGCCGGAATATCTAGTAGAATATACTGAGCCGGAATATCTAGTAGAATATACTGAACCTGAATATCTAGTAGAATATACTGAGCCGGAATATCTAGTAGAATATACTGAACCTGAATATCTAGTAGAATATACTGAACCTGAATATCTAGTAGAATATACTGAGCCTGAATATCTAGTAGAATATACTGAGCCGGAATATCTAGTAGAATATACTGAGCCGGAATATCTAGTAGAATATACTGAACCTGAATATCTAGTAGAATATACTGAACCTGAATATCTAGTAGAATATACTGAGCCGGAATATCTAGTAGAATATACTGAGCTGGAATATCTAGCAGAATATACTGAGCCTGAATATGTAGTAGAATATACTGAGCCGGAATATCTAGTAGAATATACTGAGCCTGAATATCTAGTAGAATATACTGAGCCGGAATATCTAGTAGAATATACTGACCCTGAATATCTAGTGTAGACCTTGGTGTGACTGAGACTGGGAGGTACCTTGGTGTGACTGAGACTGGGAGCCATCTTGGTGTGACTGAGACTGGGAGGTACCTTGGTGTGACTGAGACTGGGAGCCATCTTGGTGTGACTGAGACTGGGAGCCACCTTGATGTGACTGAGACTGGGAGCCACCTTGATGTGACTGAGACTAGTGGGTACCTTGGTGTGACTGAGATTGGGAGCCACCTTGATGTGACTGAGACTGGGAGCCACCTTGATGTGACTGAGACTAGTGGGTACCTTGGTGTGACTGAGACTGGGAGCCACCTTGATGTGACTGAGACTAGTGGGTACCTTGGTGTGACTGAGACTGGGAGCCACCTTGATGTGACTGAGACTGGGAGCCATCTTGATGTGGTTGAGACTAGTGGGTACCTTGGTGCGACTGAGACTGGGAAGCATCAAGTCCACAAAGAGCTTTGTAAAGGGAACACCCTGTCGTTCTCCACTAACATCAAGGCGGTGACCCGATCCTGTAGGTTCATGCTCTACAACATTCGCAGAGTACGACCCTGCCTCACACAGGAAGCGGCGCAGGTCCTAGTCCAGGCACTTGTCATCTCCCGTCTGGATTACTGCAACTCGCTGTTGGCTGGGCTCCCTGCCTGTGCCATTAAACCCCTACAACTCATCCAGAACGCCGCAGCCCGTCTGGTGTTCAACCTTCCCAAGTTCTCTCACGTCACCCCGCTCCTCCGCTCTCTCCACTGGCTTCCAGTTGAAGCTCGCATCCGCTACAAGTCCATGGTGCTCGCCTACGGAGCTGTGAGGGGAACGGCACCTCCGTACCTTTAGGCTCTGATCAGGCCCTACACCCAAACAAGGGCACTGCGTTCATCCACCTCTGGCCTGCTCGCCTCCCTACCTCTGAGGAAGCACAGTTCCCGCTCAGCCCAGTCAAAACTGTTCGCTGCTCTGGCACCCCAATGGTGGAACAAGCTCCCTCACGACGCCAGGACAGCGGAGTCAATCACCACCTTCCGGAGACACCTGAAACCCCACCTCTTTAAGGAATACCTGGGATAGGATAAAGTAATCCTTCTAACCCCTCCCCCCCCCTAAAATATTTAGATGCACTATTGTAAAGTGGTTGTTCCACTGGATATCATAAGGTGAATGCACCAATTTGTAAGTCGCTCTGGATAAGAGCGTCTGCTAAATGACTTAAATGTAATGTAAATGTAATGTAAATGGAACTCACCTCAGCCACTACCTCACAGGAAAGATTCAAACAGACTCAGACCCAGGAGGCTTAGGCTTATAGGGGAGAGTAGGAGAGAGTTGGGTAGGTTGAGCCAAAAGGGTAAGATGAGCCACCATTGTTTCTAGGAAACGGTAAACATAATTAATCATTTGTGACTCGTTTCAAGAAACTAGCCGTATGTCGCGCGTCATTACTTCACAGGAAGGTAACCTAGCCTAGGAAGATAGCTATTACTTGGCGGCAGAGTAGCCTAGTGGTTCGAGCGTTGGAGTAGTAACCGGAAGGTTACAAGATCGAATCCCCAAGCTGACAAGGTAAAAATCTGTTGTTCTGCCCCTGAACAAGGCAGTTAACCCACTCTTCCTAGGCTGTCATTGAAAATAAGAGTTTGTTCTTAACTGACTTGCCTAGTAAAATAAATACAAAAATAACCCGGAGAGACAATTTGAACCATTTATTTTTGATTAAATGTGTTTTTAGGCAGAAATGCCTTCTGGAACAAGTGAACTTTCATGCATCCTAATAACAAACTTGTATGCCATCTGTAAATACAAATAAAATGTAAATTACGAGCCTAGTTGGTTTAGCCACGGAAAAAGACAGGAACCTTTCCGCGAGCCATGATTGGCTGAGATAATGGCTGGGCTGGACATGGTGCGACTGCTGTCGGCCTCCAAAGATGATCCAACTTGAATAAACGCTTGGAGGTAAAGGATGACAGCAGTGGTGTAGTCTACGACAAAACGAATATCACTTATTATTGATATCTACGTCACGCATTCATTTAGCTATTTGCGCCTTACGTATTGTGGTTGTTGTGGATGTCTATTCACAAATAAAAATGTGTATTTAAACCCAATAATGGTTGAATTCAAGAAGTTTAAGCTGCCTATCAATCATTGTTTTTGAAACCAGTGGACAGCCAGTGAAAAATGCGCTCTTGCAACAGCAGCATAGTGTGGATCCCAGCCTATGGAATAAAAGTGGGGCTTTTATTGCAAAATCTAATTCATGCTAATGGTCACATGCTCAAACTCTCACACTTTTGATAAACTTAAAGTGGCAATCTGTAGTTGCTACATCAAATGTTGGACTTATAAATGATATATATTAATGTAAAGATATGTAATTTAATTGTATTATTATATGTAGTAGAAAGTGATGGGTTAGAAGAAGCCAACATAATCAACCCACAAAGTAAAATGTAACATCTATATACAGTACCAGTCAAAAGTTTAGATACACCTACTCATTCAATGGTTTTTCTTTATTTGTACTATTTTATACATTGTAGAATAACAGTGAAGACATCAAAACTATGAAATAACACATATGGAATCATGTAGTAACCCAGAAAGCGTTGAACAAATAGTGGTACTATTTCATTCAGTACAGAAATGTGTAGGCGGCTTAACTTACCCTGTCCCGCAGCTCAATAGTTGTTCCCAGAGACCTCTTTTTCTGGACAAGCTATGTTTTCAAAACTGGGTTACACAACATCCTGAAATATATGTAGATATTTTTGTTAGAAATAATACTATATTTCTCTTGACGGAGTAATGCCCACTCTCCGCTATAGGAGACCTACTGAACGGTATGGTTTGATCTAGCAAAGGCTTGAGGACTGGTCTAACTGTTCGAAGGCTTGAGGACTGGTCTAACTGTTCGAAGGTTTGACGTCTGGTCTGACTGTTCGAAGGCTTGAGGTCTGGTCTAACTGTTCAAAGGCTTGAGGTCTGGTCTGCTACAAGTCCATGGTGCTTGCCTACGGAGCTGTGAGGGGAACGGCACCTCCGTACCTTCAGGCTCTGATCAGGCCCTACACCCAAACAAGGGCACTGCGTTCATCCACCTTTGGCCTGCTCGCCTCCCTACCTCTGAGGAAGCACAGTTCTCGCTCAGCCCAGACAAAACTGTTCGCTGCTCTGGCACCCCAATGGTGGAACAAGCTCCCTCACGACGCCAGGACAGCGGAGTCAATCACCACCTTCCGGAGACACCTGAAACCCCACCTCTTTAAGGAATACCTGGGATAGGATTAAGTAATTCTTCTAACCCTCCCCCCAAAAAAGATATAGATGTACTATTGTAAAGTGGTTGTTCCACTGGATATCATAAGGTGAATGCACCAATTTGTAAGTTGCTCTGGATAAGAGCGTCTGCTAAATGACGTAAATGTAATGCAAATGGTCTAACTCTTCAAAGGCTTGAGGTCTGGTCTAACTGTTCAAAGGCTTGAGGTCTGGTCTAACTGTTCAAAGGCTTGAGGTCTGGTCTAACTGTTCAAAGGCTTGAGGACTGGTCTAACTGTTCAAAGTTGCATTTGTGGCTGTTTTTCTCCTCATTTCGTTTTTTTTAATACAGGCTGTAAAGCCATGAACCTACTCTTTTCAGTTTTCTGTGTAGTGCTATTTGTAACAATTTTAAAAAGGCTTCCTCCACTTGTTATTACCTACAGCCTGTAACCAACGCTTTCATTGCATCTTCTTCTCTTTCACTGGCATACCTAACGAGGTAGCGTTGGAGCTGACTGAGGATGTGCCAGAACAGAGCAGCGTAGTACAGCTGACGTGTACCTCTGAGGTCATACAGACCAACAGGATTACTATACACACCAACAGGATCACTATACAGACCAACAGGATCCCTATACAGACCAACAGGATCCCTATACAGACCAACAGGATCCCTATACAGACCAACAGGATCACTATACAGACCAACAGGATCACTATACAGACCAACAGGATCACTATACAGACCAACAGGATCACTATACAGACCAACAGGATTACTATACAGACCAACAGGATCACTATACAGACCAACAGGATCACTATACAGACCAACAGGATTACTATATAGACCAACAGGATCACTATACAGACCAACAGGATCACTACACAGACCAACAGGATCACTATACAGACCAACAGGATCACTATACAGACCAACAGGATCAGTATACAGACCAACAGGATCACTATACAGACCAACAGGATCACTATACAGACCAACAGGATCACTATACAGACCAACTATATAAACTAAAGTAAAACATTAAATAGAAAGTAACACAATAAAATAGCAATAATGAGGCTATATACAGGTACCGGGTACTGGTACCGAGTCAATGTGTTGGGGTAAAGGTTAGTCGAGGTAATTTGTAATTTGTACGGGGTCAATGTAAATAGTCCAGGTGGTCATTTGATTAATTGTTCAGCAGTGTTATGGCTTGGGGGTAAAAGCTGTTAAGGAACCTTTTGGACCTAGACTTGGCACTCCGGTACCGCTTGCCGTGCAAAAGCAATCATTATCTAGACTCTAGAAAACCATCTCCCATCAATGACATCGTTATCTAGATTCTAGAATACCATCTCTAGTCAATGACATCATTATCTGGATTCTAGAAGACCATCTCCCATTAACTACATCATTATCTAGATTCTAGAAGACCATCTCCCATTAACTACATCATTATCTAGATTCTAGAAGACCATCTCCCATTAACTACATCATTATCTAGATTCTAGAAGACCATCTCCCATTATTAACTACATCATTATCTAGATTCTAGAAGACCATCTCTAATCAATGACATCATTATCTAGATTCTAGAAGACCATCTCCCATTAACTACATCATTATCTAGATTCTAGAAGACCATCTCTAATCAATGACATCATTATCTAGATTCTAGAAGACCATCTCCCATTAACTACATCATTATCTAGATTCTAGAAGACCATCTCTAATCAATGACATCATTATCTAGATTCTAGAAGACCATCTCCCATTAACTACATCACTATCTAGATTCTAGAAGACCATCGCTAGTCAATGACATCATTATCTAGATTCTAGAAGACCATCTCCCATCGACTGCCAGCTGCCTGAATTTGTTTTAGTTTGTTTTTAATTAAAAGCAAGTTTGATATTCTGTATGAAAAGCTCTACGTAAAATAAATGCATTTATTATTATTATTATTATTAAATACCAACATTCGAAGAAGATATATCTTCTGCTTGGATAGTTCCAATCTTGGACTGTTCCATCTGTCTCTCTCAGTCTGGCTTTAATACCAGTTTGTCTACAAGTTAATAATTGATATGTTGAATTCACGTCTCCATTTCAACCAAATCTAAGTGAAAGAATAGCACTAAATCAAAACAGCAAGCAGTTAGCGGACAGACATTCACTTTCTTTTCTTTCTGGAACAGACCAGCCAGTATCTCATCGGCGGTTTTCCACAGGTCATGACCTCAGCAAACGAGAAACACTCAAAACGTACGTCATCCTGTTTCCAAACAGTGTATGATTACCTTCTTTCCATGAATGGAATAAACCCCACTGCTTTTTCTCTCTTGTCTTTTTCAGGAGCTTTCCTTCTCTTTCCGACGGAGGAAGTTCTTTGGTTTTCAGAAGTGGGTGACCAGATAGACGGACGGAGGTCTTTGGTTTTCAGAAGCGGGTGACTAGATAGAAAGAAAATGATGGTTTAGTGAATGAGAAGAAAAGCAAACAGAGATTGATATTCTAGGTTGGGATGTAACTGAGGCTGACAAGTTGTGTGGGTATGCTGGGCCAGGCAGGGCAGCTGTATCCGCTTGGAGGGAGATTGGAGTTATAGTCTGTATTCCAAACGGCATCCTATTCCCTATTTAGTGCACACTTTTTAATCAGGACCAATAGGATTCTCTTCAAAAGTAGTGCACGATATAGGGAATAGGGTGCCACTTGGGACACACATAGTTAATTTACATTACATCTGTCTCCATCTGTAACCAATAAGAGTTTTGATGAGGGCACCACAACACAAACAAGCCTTGATCAAAGCCAGCACAGGTCTGCTCAACACACACACACACACACACACACACACACACACACACACAGACACACACAGACAGAAACACAGAGACACACAGACACACACACACACACACACACACACACACACACACTCTCTCGTTCACAGCCACTGGGACTCATACTGACACTGATTGGAGGGGACATTTAGGTAAAGCAGGTATAGCAGTGACTCTGTCCACCATGATTGTTCTTCTGTCTCCAGGGTGTTATTGTTGTTTTGACACCATGTTGTTTCGTTCTTCCATAGAGTTCTGTCATTTATGTTTTGGGTGGGGTGAGATGTTTGTTTGTGTGTGTGATTGTGCGTGCGTGTGTGTGTGTGTGTGTGCTCGTCTGCGTGTGTTTGTGTGTGTGTGCATCTTGCTTCTTTCAATTTGGGTGTTCTTCATTGGCTCAGATAAACCCATATTGATATCAAACAGAGAGAGATACATGTTGTTGTCAGATAAATCCATATTGATATCTGAGAGATACATGTTGTTCTCAGATAAATCCATATTGATATCTGAGCAATACATGTTGTCAGATAAATCCATATTGATATCTGAGAGATGCATGTTGTCAGATAAACCCATATTGATATCTGAGAGATACATGTTGTCAGATAAATCCATATTGATATCTGAGAGATGCATGTTGTCAGATAAACCCATATTGATATCTGAGAGATACATGTTGTCAGATAAACCCATATTGATATCTGAGCGATACATGTTGTAGAGTTTAGAAATCCATTGCAAGCAAACGTTTCCTGGAAGCTTTCTGATTTGAGAAGTTATTAACACCTGTGAGGTTATTGTCTTGGAATGATAAATATGATGAAAGACAACTGGTTTTTCCCCTTTGATATAGTCATTTATCAGACTATCTTATCTGGAGTAACTTACGGTAGTGAGTGGATACATTTTTCATACTGGTCCCCAAGTGGGAAGCGAACCCACAACCCTGGTGTTGCAAGCACTATTTTCTACCAACTGAACCACACGGGACATCTACCTGACACTGTGATAGATAGATAGATAGATAGATACAACACATGGTTCGTTACCTTGGCTCATGCTTATTTAACATGAGTAACAATTCAATTACAGTCATTTTATATAAGGTCACAAATGGCACCATATTCCCTATACCAGGTGTTCTCAACTCTTACCCTATGAGGTCCAGAGCCTGACATTTTTTTTGTTCTACCTGATAACTAATCGGACACACCTGGAGTCCCAGGTCTAAATCAGTCCCGATTAGAGGGGAACAATGAAAAAAATGCAGTGGAACTGGCTTCACGGTCCAGAGTTGAGTTTGAGGGCTCTATATAGTGTATTATGGGCCCCGCTCAAAAGTGTCAAACATGGCTGTAGAGAGGGATGGGATTGGCTCCTTCTCTTGGGTCTGTTCCAGCTCTAGAATTTCCCAATGCTGTTAAGAGAGGGTTTCCCTCACAGCTGTCAAGGTAAAGGGATTAATCTGTTGTCAGCATCCTAATGCTTTTTTTTTTGTGTGTGTGTGTGTGTGTGTGTGTGTGTGTGTGTGTGTGTGTGTGTGTGTGTGTGTGTGTGTGTGTGTGTGTGTGTGTGTGTGTGTGTGTGTGTGTGTGTGTGTGTGTGTGTGTTTGTCAAAGTAAAGGAAGTTCTCCCTTCCACTTGGCAAAAACTGGTTGAATCAACATTGTTTCAATGTAATTTGTCAACATATTGTGACATGGAATCGATCCACATTGGATTTGCAAAAATCAAATAAAAAAAATGAACATAAAATCTTGTTTTGAAGTTGAAATTTCAACCACAGGATTATTCATCATGGTAACCACTTAAAGACTAAACAGATTCACTGTTGCTATCGAAGTCATTCAACAGAGTAGGTTTAACCTCTACGGGATATGTGTCCCTAATTTACAGTAGCTATTGCAGTGAAAAAATACAATGCTATTGTTTGAGGAGAGTGCTCAACAACAAAACACTTTTATCACAGCAACTGGTTTAATACAATCACCTCTGAAGGTAAATAATGTACTTACATTCAGTAAACTTGCTCTAATTTCTGATCCTGAGAGTCCCAGAGATAAAATGTAGTATAGTTTTGTTTGATAAAATAAATTTTTATATTCAAATGTAGGAACTGGGTTGTAAAGTTTGAACCCCTGCCAAATATTAACCAATTATTCACGTTGAAATGACGTGTTGTGGCCAGTGAGTTGCCACCACTCCTTTAAATGTACAGTTCTATATACAGTATCTGCAACGTTTACAAAGTCAAATACCACTATAGACATAGATTTGGATTGATTCATTGATTTACCAACTGACAGCCACCACTAGGGTGGTCACCATCACTCTTCAGTTCTTCAGTTGAATTGGAGTGTGAGCCTGGTGATTCAATCAATGTGATATCCCTATGGGACCCTTCGCCCAATACCATGGCCCAGTCAAAGCACCTCCACTGCAGCTCAGACTCAGACTCATTGTATTGTGACAGTGAGGTAATCTGCTCGCAGCAGGTACAGGAGAGACTGGGATTGGGATTAACAGCGAGTAGGGTAATCCCTCTGGGATAGTATATGATAGGATAGATGGCCTGGGGAGTGGAATCAGGAAAGGTGAGGATGGGAATGTGGGATTACAGTCAGATGAATGCAATCAAAAAACAGAATGCTGTGGGATTATTTAAGATACTCTTTGAAATTGTTTTCGGAAGATGGACAGGGACTCTGCTGTCCTAGCTTCAGGGGGAAGATGGACAGGGACTCTGCTGTCCTAGCTTCAGGGGGAAGATGGACAGGGACTCTGCTGTCCTAGCTTCAGGGGGAAGATGAACAGGGACTTGGTGTGAAGAGGGTTTGGGGGTAAGGGGTGTAGAGGGTTTGGGGGTAAGAGGTGAAGAGGGTTTGGGGGTAAGGGGTATAGAGGGTTACGGGTAAGGGGTGAAGAGGGTTTGGGGGTAAGGGGTGAAGAGGGTTTGGGGGTAAGAGGTGAAGAGGGTTTGGGGGTAAGGGGTGTAGAGGGTTTGGGGGTAAGGGGTGAAGAGGGTCACGGGGTAAGGGGTGAAGAGGGTTTGGGGGTAAGGGGTGTAGAGGGTTTGGGGGTAAGGGGTGAAGAGGGTCACGGGGTAAGGGGTGAAGAGGGTTACGGGGTAAGGGGTGAAGAGGGTTTGGGGGTAAGGGGTGAAGAGGGTTTGGGGGTAAGGGGTGTAGAGGGTTACGGGGTAAGGGGTATAGAGGGTCACGGGGTAAGGGGTGAAGAGGGTTTGGGGGTAAGGGGTGAAGAGGGTTTGGGGGTAAGGGGTGAAGAGGGTCACGGGGTAAGGGGTGAAGAGGGTTACGGGGTAAGGGGTGTAGAGGGTTTGGGGGTAAGGGGTGAAGAGGGTTTGGGGGTAAGGGGTGAAGAGGGTTTGGGGGTAAGGGGTGAAGAGGGTTACGGGGTAAGGGGTGAAGAGGGTTTGGGGGTAAGGGGTGAAGAGGGTTTGGGGGTAAGAGGTGAAGAGGGTTTGGGGGTAAGGGGTGAAGAGGGTTTGGGGGTAAGGGGTGAAGAGGGTTACGGGGTAAGGGGTGAAGAGGGTTACGGGGTAAGGGGTGAAGAGGGTTTGGGGGTAAGGGGTGAAGAGGGTTTGGGGGGTAAGGGGTGTAGAGGGTTACGGGGTAAGGGGTGAAGAGGGTTACGGGGTAAGGGGTGAAGAGGCTTTGGGGGTAAGGGGTGAAGAGGGTTACGGGGTAAGGGGTGAAGAGGGTTTGGGGGTAAGGGGTGAAGAGGGTTTGGGGGTAAGGGGTGTAGAGGGTTACGGGGTAAGGGGTGAAGAGGGTTACGGGGTAAGGGGTGAAGAGGCTTTGGGGGTAAGGGGTGAAGAGGGTTTGGGGGTAAGGGGTGAAGAGGGTTTGGGGGTAAGGGGTGAAGAGGTTATGGGGTAAGAGGTGAGAGGGTTACGGGGTAAGGGGTGAAGAGGGTTTGGGGGTAAGGGGTGAAGAGGGTTACGGGGTAAGAGGTGAAGAGGGTTTGGGGGTAAGGGGTGAAGAGGCTTTGGGGGTAAGGGGTGAAGATGGTTATGGGGTAAGAGGTGAAGAGGGTTTGGGGGTAAGGGGTGAAGAGGGTTTGGGGGTAAGGGGTGAGAGGGTTACGGGGTAAGGGGTGAAGAGGGTTTGGGGTAAGGGGTGAAGAGGGGTAACGGGGTAAGGGGTGAAGAGGGTTTGGGGTAAGGGGTGAAGGGGGTTTGGGGGTAAGAGGTGAAGAGGGTTTGGGGGTAAGGGGTGTAGAGGGTTACGGGGTAAGGGGTGAAGAGGGTCACGGGGTAAGGGGTGTAGAGGGTTACGGGGGTAAGGGGTGAAGAGGGTTTGGGGGTAAGGGGTGTAGAGGGTTACGGGGTAAGGGGTGAAGAGGGTTTGGGGGTAAGGGGTGAAGAGGGTTTGGGGGTAAGGGGTGTAGAGGGTTACGGGGTAAGGGGTGAAGATGGTTTGGGGGTAAGGGGTGAAGAGGGTCACGGGGTAAGGGGTGTAGAGGGTTTGGGGGTAAGGGGTGTAGAGGGTTACGGGGTAAGGGGTATAGAGGGTTACGGGGTAAGGGGTGAAGAGGGTTTGGGGGTAAGGGGTGAAGAGGGTTTGGGGGTAAGGGGTGAAGAGGGTTTGGGGGTAAGGGGTGAAGAGGGTTTGGGGGTAAGGGTGAAGAGGGTTTGGGGGTAAGGGGTGAAGAGGGTCACGGGGTAAGGGGTGAAGAGGGTTTGGGGGTAAGGGGTGAAGAGGGTTTGGGGTAAGGGGTATAGAGGGTCACGGGGTAAGGGGTGAAGAGGGTCACGGGGTAAGGGGTGAAGAGGGTCACGGGGTAAGGGGTGAAGAGGGTTACGGGGTAAGGGGTGAGAGGGTTACGGGGTAAGAGGTGAAGAGGGTTTGGGGGGTAAGGGGTGAAGAGGCTTTGGGGTAAGGGGTGAAGAGGGTTGGGGGGGTAAGGGGTGAGAGGGTTACGGGGTAAGGGGTGAAGAGGGTTTTGGGGTAAGGGGTGAAGAGGGGTAACGGGGTAAGGGGTGAAGAGGGTTTGGGGGTAAGGGGTGAAGGGGGTTTGGGGGTAAGAGGTGAAGAGGGTTTGGGGGTAAGGGGTGAAGAGGGTTTGGGGGTAAGGGGTGTAGAGGGTTTGGGGGTAAGGGGTGTAGAGGGTTACGGGGTAAGGGGTGAAGAGGGTTTGGGGGTAAGGGGTGAAGAGGGTTTGGGGTAAGGGGTGAAGAGGGTCACGGGGTAAGGGGTGAAGAGGGTTTGGGGGTAAGGGGTGAGAGGGTTACGGGGTAAGGGGTGAAGAGGGTTTGGGGTAAGGGGTGAAGAGGGGGTAACGGGGTAAGGGGTGAAGAGGGTTTGGGGGTAAGGGGTGAAGGGGGTTTGGGGGTAAGAGGTGAAGAGGGTTTGGGGGTAAGGGGTGAAGAGGGTTTGGGGGTAAGGGGTGTAGAGGGTTTGGGGGTAAGGGGTGTAGAGGGTTACGGGGTAAGGGGTGTAGAGGGTTACGGGGTAAGGGGTGAAGAGGGTTTGGGGGTAAGGGGTGAAGAGGGTTTGGGGGTAAGGGGTGAAGAGGGTTTGGGGGTAAGGGGTGAAGAGGGTCACGGGGGTAAGGGGTGAAGAGGGTTACGGGGTAAGGGGTGAAGAGGGTTTGGGGGTAAGGGGTGTAGAGGGTTGGGGGGTAAGGGGTGAAGAGGGTTTGGGGGTAAGGGGTGAAGAGGGTCACGGTGTAAGGGGTGAAGAGGGTTGGGGGTAAGGGGTGAAGAGGGTTTGGGGGTAAAGGGTGAAGAGGGTTTGGGGGTAAGGGTGAAGAGGGTTTGGGGGTAAGGGGTGAAGAGGGTTTGGGGGTAAGGGGTGTAGAGGGTTACGGGGTAAGGGGTGAAGAGGGTTATGGGGTAAGGGGTGAAGAGGGTTTGGGGGTAAGGGGTGAAGAGGGTTTGGGGGTAAGGGGTGAAGAGGGTTTGGGGGTAAGGGGTGTAGAGGGTTACGGGGTAAGGGGTGAAGAGGGTTACGGGGTAAGGGGTGAAGAGGGTTTGGGGGTAAGGGGTGAGAGGGTTACGGGGTAAGAGGTGAAGAGGGTTTGGGGGTAAGGGGTGAAGAGGCTTTGGGGGTAAGGGGTGAAGAGGGTTTGGGGGTAAGGGGTGAGAGGGTTACGGGGTAAGGGGTGAAGAGGGTTGGGGGTAAGGGGTGAAGAGGGGTAACGGGGTAAGGGGTGAAGAGGGTTTGGGGGTAAGGGGGTGAAGGGGGTTTGGGGGTAAGAGGTGAAGAGGGTTTGGGGGTAAGGGGTGAAGAGGGTTTGGGGGTAAGGGGTGTAGAGGGTTACGGGGTAAGGGGTGTAGAGGGTTACGGGGTAAGGGGTGAAGAGGGTTTGGGGGTAAGGGGTGAAGAGGGTTTGGGGTAAGGGGTGAAGAGGGTCACGGGGTAAGGGGTGAAGAGGGTTTGGGGGTAAGGGGTGAGAGGGTTACGGGGTAAGGGGTGAAGAGGGTTTGGGGTAAGGGGTGAAGAGGGGTAACGGGGTAAGGGGTGAAGAGGGTTTGGGGGTAAGGGGTGAAGGGGGTTTGGGGGTAAGAGGTGAAGAGGGTTTGGGGGTAAGGGGTGAGAGGGTTTGGGGGTAAGGGGTGTAGAGGGTTTGGGGGTAAGGGGTGTAGAGGGTTACGGGGTAAGGGGTGTAGAGGGTTACGGGGTAAGGGGTGAAGAGGGTTTGGGGGTAAGGGGTGAAGAGGGTTTGGGGGGTAAGGGGTGAAGAGGGTTTGGGGGTAAGGGGTGAAGAGGGTCACGGGGTAAGGGGTGAAGAGGGTTACGGGGTAAGGGGTGAAGAGGGTTTTGGGGGTAAGGGGTGTAGAGGGTTTGGGGGTAAGGGGTGAAGAGGGTTTGGGGGTAAGGGGTGAAGAGGGTCACGGTGTAAGGGGTGAAGAGGGTTTGGGGGTAAGGGGTGAAGAGGGTTTGGGGGTAAAGGGTGAAGAGGGTTTGGGGGTAAGGGTGAAGAGGGTTTGGGGGTAAGGGGTGAAGAGGGTTTGGGGGTAAGGGGTGTAGAGGGTTACGGGGTAAGGGGTGAAGAGGGTTATGGGGTAAGGGGTGAAGAGGGTTTGGGGGTAAGGGGTGAAGAGGGTTTGGGGGTAAGGGGTGAAGAGGGTTTGGGGGTAAGGGGTGTAGAGGGTTACGGGGTAAGGGGTGAAGAGGGTTATGGGGTAAGGGGTGAAGAGGGTTTGGGGGTAAGGGGAGTTTAAAACTGATGCCCGGAGAAACAAATTAAACAAATCCGCGAACACCAAGGTCGCGAACTCAAAACACACGAGTCACGCTAGAGCCTTCAAGTGCCTTCTGTAATCAAGCACACCTTTCAATGGCTCAACAAATATAAACACCACCGCATCAGGACGTTTTCCTACGAACTGCAACACGTAAACGCAGTCAGCCGCTGCGCTAGTGTACTCTAGCTGACTCGGCACGCGTCCAGATGGCACACGGATTTATTTATTTTTCCTGGGGAACTGTGCCATGTTCTCGCTTAGGCCTCTAAAGTCACATCATCTGTAGTCTCAACACATTGGGATTCCTCTTAATGTAGGATCTGGAGTTTGCTATTTTCACATATCTATAGTCTCAACACATTTTGTGTCTTCTTAATGTGGGAGTAAAACTTTAGTATAAAGACTATATGTAATGAACACAATGGGAGACAGAGAGCTGGTTTCAAGTGCAGCAGGTGTTTATTGGTAAAGGACCACAGGAGGAGGCAGGTAGCTGGGTCCAGGGGCAGGCAGAAGGTCACACACAGGAGGAGGCAGGTAGCTGGGTCCAGGGTCAGGCAGAAGGTCATACACAGGGGGAGGCAGGTAGCTGGGTCCAGGGACAGGCAGAAGGTCATACACAGGGGGGTCCAAAAAGGCAACAGTACAGGCAGGGAAAAGGCTAGTAACATCATCTGGGAGATCATTGGATGTCCTGTTATCAACCTATTGCCTGATAGGCTAAAGTACAGGCACGGAATAGACAAAAGGCGTCGTTAGTGAGGCAGGCCAAAACTATCAAACACGGGAGGATTAAATTACTGGGACAAACAGCGCTCCGAACAGAAGTGTGTCACAAAACAAGCAATACCTCACAGTGATGGGGTGAAAAGAACTGAACTAAATAGTGTGTGATATTGACATACAGGAGTGTGAACAGGTGATCAGAATTCAGGTGATTGGGATCTGGAGAGTGAGCTGCTCTCAGGGGATCTAGGTGTTTGAGAGTGTGAGCTGGAAGCAGATGTTACACGATAACAATGTCTCATAGTGATTTAGGCTTGGTTTGTGTATAACTGTCCTACTGGCTGTGGAAAAAACTCACAACAGTGTGTGTGTGTGTGTGCATTCCCGCCATGTGGAACTGTTGTGTTTAGACCCACTGGGGACCTGTTATGGTGTAGCACAGCTCGTACTGACCGTTGGTGTAGCCTAATGACAGACTCAGTCATAATGGAAATCAAAATGGAAACTCTGTGACAACATGATATACACACAAAGAGAAACTCAAGTTCACATCTGGTACATCTGGTAGAGTAGCTGACGTTGGCCAACAGACTCAATCAGGAAGTCTTGACCCTGGCCAAACGTTAAGACAGGGACTCAATCAGGAAGTCTTGACACTGGCCAAACGTTAAGACAGGGAGTCAATCAGGAAGTCTTGACACTGGCCAAAGGTTAAGACAGGGAGTCAATCAGGAAGTCTTGACCCTGGCCAACGATTAAGACAGGGACTCAATCAGGAAGTCTTGACCCTGGCCAACGGCTAAGACAGGGACTCAATCAGGAAGTCTTGACCCTGGCCAACGGTTAAGACAGGGACTCAATCAGGAAGTCTTGACCCTGGCCAACGGCTAAGACAGGGACTCAATCAGGAAGTGTTGACCCTGGCCAATGGTTAAGACACAGACTTAATCAGGAAGTATTGACAGTGGCCAACAGACAGGGACTCAATCAGGAAGTCTTGACCCTGGCCAACGGTTAAGACAGAGACTCAATCAGGAAGTCTTGACCCTGGCCAACAGTTAAGACAGGGACTCAATCAGGAAGTCTTGACCCTGGCCAAACGTTAAGACAGGGAGTCAATCAGGAAGTCTTGACACTGGCCAAAGGTTAAGACAGGGAGTCAATCAGGAAGTCTTGACCCTGGCCAACGGTTAAGACAGGGACTCAATCAGGAAGTCTTGACCCTGGCCAACGGTTAAGACAGGGACTCAATCAGGAAGTCTTGACCCCGGCCAACGGTTAAGACAGGGACTCAATCAGGAAGTCGTGATGCTGGCCAATGGTTAAGACACGGACTTAATCAGGAAGTATTGACAGTGGCCAACAGACAGGGACTCAATCAGGAAGTCTTGACCCTGGCCAACAGTTAAGACAGGGACACAATCAGGAAGTCTTGACGCTGGTCAACAGTTAAGACTCCATCAGGAAGTCTTATTATTGTCGTCTTACTCAGGATGGGGATGTGGCAAAACAGCAAATTCGCCACACCAGGAGTTGACACACTGTAAATAGGAGCTGACACACTGTAAATAGGAGCTGACACACTGTAAATAGGAGTTGACACACTGTAAATAGGAGTTGACACACTGTAAATAGGAGCTGACACACTGTAAATAGGAGCTGACACACTGTAAATAGGAGTTGACACACTGTAAATAGGAGTTGACACACTGTAAATAGGAGCTGACACACTAAATAGGAGCTGACACACTGTAAATAGGAGTTGACACACTGTAAATAGGAGCTGACACACTGTAAATAGGAGTTGACACACTGTAAATAGGAGTTGACACACTGTAAATAGGAGCTGACACACTAAATAGGAGCTGACACACTGTAAATAGGAGTTGACACACTGTAAATAGGAACTGACACACTATAAATAGGAGCTGACACACTGTAAATAGGAGCTGACACTGTAAATAGGAGCTGACACACTGTAAATAGGAGTTGACACACTGTAAATAGGAACTGACACACTGTAAATAGGAGCTGACACACTGTAAATAGGAGTTGACACTGTAAATAGGAACTGACACACTGTAAATAGGAGCTGACACACTGTAAATAGGAGCTGACACACTGTAAATAGGAGTTGACACACTGTAAATAGGAGCTGACACACTGTAAATAGGATACCATACGACCCAAAATGCACTCGTTTACGCGTCAAAAATTCCCGTTTCAGATTATTAAAAAAATGCATTATCAACATGCATTATTTTTCTTGCAGTTTCACAAAAAAAGGAAAATGTTTCCATGACCTGCTGGTAGCAGCTGTGTGTCTGCTGTGTCTTCCATGGCATGCTAACAATATTTAGCCAGAATATTGACCGTGTAATCTGCTGCCCTGCTGTGGCTGTGGGTCATTTACATGGTCATGTAAGTGAATAAGCCAGAGTAGCACGGCAGGAAATGAATGGACCAGGCTGCTGTCCTGCTGTTGTCCATTTCATGGTCCCATAATGGCTTCCCATCTGGTCTCAATGCCAGTGTCTAATTTACAGCTCATCTAGATTCTGATATATCAACGAGTTTAGCCAATCAGAGACTAATTGACCTGTCATGTTTAGGATCAATAGGTCAACCAGTTCAGCCAATCAGAAACCCTGAGAGCTTGAAATCCTGTCATGAGTCTCTCCATGGTCTAACCTGTCACTATGGACCTCCATTCAGGACCATTAGAAACTGACAGGTCTGACAGATGTTTAAGCTGTCATATAGGGGCTTGAGTTATCCACGCCAGTCAATCCATCCTCACCAAATGCTGAATGGAACCAAAGTGAGCCTTGACGATGCTGGTGACTGGGGAGAAAATACTTTAATGGCCGTACGCACTCCATTTCTTGGTAAATCAGCAATCACCTTTTAGTTTCCACACAGAGAGTTTGTGTGTGTGTGTGTGTGTGTGTGTGTGTGTGTGTGTGTGTGTGTGTGTGTGTGTGTGTGTTTGAGTGTTCCAGCACGATCATACAGGGTAGGGAGATTTCGGGAGGTGGCGGGACGGCAGATTAAGGCTCTGCGCCAGAGGACTGAACAAATAAACAACCGGCTGATGATTTCAGCGCGCACGGCTCGCCTATTTCCCCGTGAATCAATGGTACACGCTCGCTATACCCTGGTAAACTAAGGCCGTCAAGACAGCACAATTACTGTACTCTCTCTCTCTCTCTCTCTCTCTCTCTCTCTCTCTCTCTACCCCACCTTGGAAGTCGGGGGAGATCTTTGGTGAATTAGTGAGATCATTTGTTTCGCAAGGTTACAGCCAATTTCTACACTTCCCAAGGCCACCTAGATGAAGCGATATTCAAAGTGACATCGCCAAGGTGTTTTCAGCCAACAGGAACTCCCATTCCGTTCAGTTGAGCGTTTCATTATGTTGAATCAGTTTGTGTCCCAAAATGGCACCCTATTCCATATCAAGTGCACTTGTTTTGAGCAGAGCCCCAATGCACTCTGGTCCAAAAGTAGTACACTGTAAAGGGAATAGGGTGCCATTTGTGACGCACACTGACAGTAGCTTGATGAGTCAGAATAACTCTTTAGGGTCCCTATTATTAATGGGTTAGTCTAATATTCAGGATGTATAATTTATCAGTAAACAAAACAGAAACACACATTTTCATCCTTCAAGTAAAACAACCGCTGTTCAACGAAACACTCTTTTTTTTGGCAATGCTCTTTCCTCTATTTTTGGGCCGACTGATTAGATGGTTTGCAGATGGTTGGGTTCCTCACAGTTAGAGAATCTAGCAGCAATCCCTTCTTAGCATTTGTTTTTGCTAAAATCAAGTGTAAAAGACTCCAGGGGCCCTTGTCAGAAGTAGTGCACTACATTTGTGATGCGGCTTTATGCAACTGTGTGTGTGAGAGATTGCGTGTGTACGTCCGGATGTGTGAAACAGAGACAGAGAGAGAGAGAGATTGTCACTACTGTAAGTCGCTCTGGATAAGAGCGTCTGCTAAATGACTAAAATGTAAATGTAAAATGTGTGTGTGTGTGTGTGTGTGTGTCTCTTTCTCTCTCTCTCTCTGTGTGTGTGTGTGTCTCTTTCTCTCTCTATATGTGTGTGTGTGTGTGTGTGTGTGAGAGAGAGTGTGTGTGTGTGTGTGTGTGTGTGTGTGTGTGTGTGTGTGTGTGTGTGTGTTTATTTCAGTAAATGTGTGTCCTGGTCTTGCGGTCCGTACCTCTGACTCACAAGGAAACGTTGTGGTGTGGGGAAATTAGACTGTTAGTCAGGTCCTGTTCCTGTTGTTAGATTACTTGTTAGATATTACTGTCGGAACTAGAAGCACAAGCATTTCGCTACACTCGCATTAACATCTGCTAACCATCTGTATGTGACCAATACAATTTGATATGTCCAGTGTCTGTTCTTTTGCCCATTTTAATCTTTTCTTTTTATTGGCGAGTCTGAGATATGGCTTTTTCTTTGCAACTCTGCCTAGAAGACCAGCATCTCGGAGTTGCCTCTTCACTGTTGATATTGAGACTGGTGTTTAATAAAGCTGCCAGTTGAGGACTTGTGAGGCGTCTGTTTCTCAAACTAGACACTCTAATGTACTTGTCCTCTTGCTCAGTTGTGCACCGGGGCCTCCCACTCCTCTTTCTGTTCTGGTTAGAGCAAGTTTGCGCTGTTCTGTGAAAGGAGTAGTACACAGAGTTGTACAGTATCTTCAGTTTCTTGACAATTTATCACATGGAATAGCCTAAATTTCTCAGAACAAGAATATACTGATGAGTTTCAGAAAAAAGTGCTTTGTTTCTGGCCATTTTGAGCATGTAATCGAACCCACAAATGCTGATGCTCCAGATACTCAACTAGTCTAACTTCTTTGGGCAAGGTGGGACGTGACCGTCCCACACTATTCAACAGCCAGTGAAATAGCATGGCGCAAAATACAAACAGCAAAAATATCATCATTTTATTTTCTCAAACATACGACTATTTTACACCATTTTAAAGATACACTTCTCCTTAATGTAACCACATTGTCCGATTTCAAAAAGGCTTTACAGCGAAAGCAAAACATTAGATTATGTTAGGAGAGTACATAGACAAAAATAACCACACAGCCATTTTCCTAGCATGGAGAGGTGTCACAAAAACCCAAAACACAGCTAAAGGAAGCACTAACCTTTGACGATCTTCATCAGATGACACTCCTAGGACATCATGTTACACAATACATGTATGTTTTGTTCGATAAAGTTCATATTTATATCCAAAAACAGCATTTTACATTGGCGCGTGATGTTCAGAAAATGTATTCCCACCAAAACTCCCGGTGAATGAGCACATCAATTTACAAAAATACTCATCATAAACGTTGTCAAAATACATAACAATTATTTTAAGAATTATAGATACTCCTTGATGCAACTGCTGTGTCAGATTTTAAAATAGCTTTTTGGCGAAAGCACATTTTTCAATATTCTGAGTACATAGCTCGCCATCAAAGCAAGATATACAGACACCCGCCAAGTTCTGGGGTCACCTAAACTCAGAATTAGTATTATAAATATTCTCTTACCTTTGCTGATCTTCGTCAGAATGCATTCCCAGGACTGCTACTTCCACAAGAAATTTTGTTTTTGTTTGAAATAATCCATATTTATGTCCAAATACCTCCGTTTTGTTCGTGCGTTCAGGTCACTATCCAAAGGCATAATGCACGAGCGTAATTCGAGACAGGAAAAGTCAAAATGTTCCATTACCATTAGTAGAAGCATGTCAAACGTTGTTTACAATTGATTTTTATGGTATTTTTAATGTAAAAATGCGATAATATTCCAACCGGACAATAGCGTATTCATTCCAGAAGAAAAAGAAGGCGGGGCGCGCTATCGGGCTCGCGCATCACCAAGTCCTTTGTCCATAGGCAGTCCACTCATTGACTGAGCTCCTATTCTCTGCCCGGTTACAGGAGAATGATGAAAAAACTTTCTGAAGGCTTTTGACAGCCAATGGAAGCCTTAGGAAGTGCAATGTGACCCCACAGACACTGTAGTTTCGATAGGGATTCAAAAAAAGAACTAAAATTCTGAGATCCCCCACTTCCTGGTTGGATTTTTCTCAGGTTTTTGCCTGCCATATGAGTTCTGTTATACTCACAGACATCATTCAAACAGTCTTAGAAACTTCAGAGTGTTTTCTATCCAAATCTACTAATAATATGCATATTCTAGTTTCTGGGCCAGAGTAGTAACCAGTTTAATTCTGGTACGTTTTTCATTCGGCCATGAAAATACTGCCCCCTACACTTTAAGAAGTTCTAAAGAAGGACAGTTTCATTGCTTATTTAATCAGAACAACAGTTTTAAGCTGTACACACATAATTGCAAAAGGCTTTTCTAATGATCAATTAGCCTTTTAAAATGATAAACTTGGATTATCTAACACAATGTGCCATTGGAACACAGGAGTGATGGTTGCTGATAATGGGCCTCTGTACACCTATGTAGATATTCCATTAAAAAATCTGCCTTTTCCAGCTACAATAGTCATTTACAACATTAGCAATGTCTACACTGTATTTCTGATAAATGTAATGTTGTTTTAATGGACAAAAAAGTGCTTTTCTTTCAAAAACAAGGATTTTTCTAAGAGACCCAAACCATTTGAACAGTAGCGTAGGTTAGGAACTTTTGTGAAAGAGCACAGTTTGAAAGATATGGCAAATAGAAATAAAACTGGATGGACATCAGAAATAGAGGAAGGGCAGGAGTGAAAACAAACAAAATAAAACTATTGTAACATTGATTGTGTCCATAAAATGTACAGTTAAAGTCAAACGTTTACACATACACCTCTTAGCCAACTACATTTAAACTCAGTTTTTCACAATTCCTGACATTTAATCCAAGAAAAAAAATCCCTGTTTTAGGTCAGTTAGGATTACCACTTTATTGAAAGGAAGTGAAATGCCAGAATAATAGTAGGGAGAATGATTTATTTCAGCTTTTATTTCTTTCATCACATTCCCAGTGGGTCAGAAGTTTACATGCACTCAATTAGTATTTGGCAGCATTGCCTTTAAATTGTTTAACTTGGGTCAAACATTTCAGGAAGCCTTCCGCAAGTTTCCCACAATAAGTTGGGTGAATTCTGGCTCATCCCTCCTGACAGAGCTGGTGTAACTGAGTCAGGTTTGTAGGCCTCCTTGCTCGCACACCCTTTTTCAGTTCTGACCACAAATTTTCTATAGGATTGAGGTCAGGGCTTTGAAATTGCCTCTCTAATAACTTGACTTTGTTGTCCTTAAGCCATTTTGCCACAACTTTGGAAGTATGCTTGGGGTCATTGTCCATTTGGAAGATGCATCTGTGACCAAGTTTTAACTTCCTGACTGATATCTGAGATGTTGCTTCAATATCTCCACATAATTTTCCTCTTTATAATGCCATCTACTTTATGAAGTGCACCAGTCCCACCTGCAGCAAAGCACCCACACAACATGATGCTCCCACCACCGTGCTTCACGGTTGGGATGGTGATCTTCGGCTTGCAAGCCTCACCCTTTTTCCTCCAAACATAACGATGGTCATTATGGCCAAACAGTTCTATTTTTGTTTCATCAGACCAGAGCACATTTGTCCTTAAAGTACAATATTTGTCCTCATGTGCAGTTGCAAACCGTAGTCTGGCTTTTTTATGGCGGTTTTGGACCAGTGGCTTCTTCCTTGCTGAGCGGCCTTTCAGGTTATGTCGATATAGGACTCGTTTTACTGTGGATATAGATACTTTTGTACCTGTTTCCTCCACCATCTTCACAAGGTCCCTTGCTGTTGTTCTGGGATTGATTTATACTTTTCACACCAAAGTACGTTCATCTCTAGGAGACAAAACACGTCTCCTTCCTGAGCGGTATGGCGGCTGCATAGTCCCATGGTGTTTATACTTGCGTACTATTGTTTGTACAGATGAACGTGGTACCTTCAGGCATTTGGAAATTGCTCCCAAGGATGAACCAGACTTGTGGAGGTCTACAATTTATTTTCTGAGGTCTTGGCTGGTTTCTTTTGATTTTACCATGATGTCAAGCAAAGAAGCACTGAGTTTGAAGGTAGGCCTTGAAATACATCCACAGGTACACCTCCAATTGACTCAAATTATGTCAATTAGCCTATCAGAAGCTTCAAAAGCCATGACATCATTTTCTGGAATTTTCCAAGCTGTTCAAAGGCACAGTCAACTTAGTGTATGTAAACTTCTGACCCACTGGAATTGTGATACAGTGAATTATAAGTGAAATAATCTGTCTGTAAACAATTGTTGAAAAAATGACTTGTGTCATGCACAAAGTAGATGTCATAACCGACTTGCCAAAACTATAGTTAGTTAACGAGAAATTTGTGGAGTGGTTAAAAAACGAGTTTTAATGACTCCAACCTAAGTGTATGTAAACTTCCGACTTCAACTGTATGTTGTATGTATATGCTGGAAATACAGACCTAAGCGTTGTTGTTCACTAGTTTGCTCCAATTGGTGGGTTGGCGGGTAATAAAGGAAATGTAATAAAAAATGTATATTTATGTGTGTGTGTGTGTGTGTGTGTGTGTGTGTGTGCGTGTGTGTATGTTATATATGCAAATATATGGGGGATTGGAATTGATGCAGACAATTACATTGATGGTAGCCACAATCCATCTGCAATATTAAAGCTGATCTACCCTTAAAGATATTGAAAAAATAATAATAATATATATATATATATTATAAAAAAACAAACGAAGAAAAATAACACAAACAGACCCCACAGAGAGCCATGACAGCAAGACAATTAGACAAAAGATAAATACTTCACACATTGGAAAGAATTAACAAAAAAACAGAACAAACTACCTGACCACTGTGACTGACCCAAACTTAAGGAAATCTTTGACTATGTACAGACTCAGTGAGCATAGCCTTGCTATTGAGAAAGGCTGCTGTAGGCAGACCTGGCTCTCAAGAGAAGACAGGCTATGTTCACACTGCCCACAAAATGAGGTGGAAACTGACCTGCACTTCCTAACCGCCTGCCCAATGTATGACCATATTAGAGACACATATTTCCCTCAGATTACACAGACCACAAAGAATTTAAAACAAACCCAATTTTGATAAACTCCCATATCTACTGGGTGAAAAACCACAGTTTGGCATCACAGCAGCAACATTTGTGACCTGTTGCCACAATAAAATGTCAACCAGTGAAGAACAAACACCATTGTAAATACAACCTATATTTATGTTTATTTATTTTCCCTTTTGTACTTCAACTATTTGCACGTAATATGACATTTGTAAAATCTGTATTCTTTTGGAACTTTTGTGAGCGTAATGTTTACTGTCAATTTGTATTTGTTTATTTCACTTTTGTTTATTATCGGCCTAGTGGTTAGAGCGTTGGAATTGTAACTGCAATGTTGCAAGATCAATTCCCCGAGCTGACAAGGTAAAAATCTGTTGTTCTGCCCTTGAACAAGGCAGTTAACACACTGTTCCTAGGCTGTCATTGTAAATAAGAGTGTGTTCTTAATTAACTGACTTGCCTAGTTAAATAAAGGTAAATAAAAAATCTAGTTCACTTGTTTTGGAAATGTAAACATATGTTTCCCTTGAATGGAATTGAATTGAGAGAGAGAGAGAGACAGAGACAGAGAGATAGTTTGTGCTTATTTTAGAGGATGTGTGTTTATGTGTGTGTGTCAAGGTATCTACCTGCCTGGGTACTTACCTGTGTGGTTTACCTTTGACAAGTTCCTGGCAGGACTCTCTTTAGTCCTGGGCTTATATTCATGAAGCGTCTCAGAGGAGGAGTGCATACTATCTATACGGTCCCTGGTATGTTCCTGGCAGGACTCAGTCTGTTGAGTAAACAGGTAGACTATCTATACGGTCCCTGGTATGTTCCTGGCAGGACTCAGTCTGTTGAGTAAACAGGTAGACTATCTATACGGTCCCTGGTATGTTCCTGGCAGGACTCAGTCTGTTGAGTAAACAGGTAGACTATCTATACGGTCCCTGGTATGTTCCTGGCAGGACTCAGTCTGTTGAGTAAACAGGTAGACTATCTATACGGTCCCTGGTATGTTCCTGGCAGGACTCAGTCTGTTGAGTAGACAATCTAGACATATGTTTTATCTGGCTACTTTAATGTCTGATTGGCAGCCGAGCAGTAAACCCTTTAATGTGTGTGTCAAGTTGTGAGCATCTCCCTTTCTCTGTCTCTCTTTCTGTCCCTGTCACGCTCTCTTTTTCTTTCTGTCTGTCTGTCCGTCCGTCCGTCCGTCTCTCTCTCAATCTCTCTCTCTCTCTTTCTGTCTGTCACTCTCGTTTTCTTTTTCTCTCTCTCTTTCTCTCTCTCAATCTCTCTCTGAGTCTCTCTCTCTGTCTGTCTGTCTCTCTCTTTCTCTCAATCTCTCTCTCTCTGTCTGTCTCTCTCTCTCTCAATCTCTCCCTCTCTGTCTCTCTCTCTCTCTGAGTCTCTCTTTCTAAATATCTCTCTCTGTCTCTCTCTGTCTCTCTCTCATTCTGTCTCTCTCTCTCAATCTCTCTCCCTTTCAATCGCTCTCTGTCTCTCTCACTCTGTGTCTCTCTATCAATCTCTCTCTCTTTCTGTCACTGTCACTTTCTCTTTTTCAATTCAATTCAATTCAATTTGCTTTATTGGCATGACGTAACAATGTACATATTGCCAAAGCTTACTTTGGATATTTACAATATGAAAATACTAAGAATCACAATTGTCAACGGAACAACAGTAACAACAATAACCAAGAGTCAAAATAACCATACATTCAACAATAACAATAATCATACAGTTGAGGACATGTGCAGGTTTATTGGTCTGTCAGACACTGTCCCTCATCTTATGGCAGGCAGCAATGTAGTGCGCTGCCAACACACAGCTCTCTGCGTCCTCCCCCAACAGGACGGGTAGCCTATCCTCATCAGAGAGGTCTTTGAAACCTTCAATAAGGGTTTCAAATGTGGGGAAATGGCACTCTAATTGTTTTATATTTTTGACATTTTGTCAGGAAATGCAGCTCCGTCTCAGGTTCTGCTGTTGTGCAGTGGTTGCACAGCCTTTCCTCTACAGGGAGCCAGGTTTTCCTGTGTCTACCCTTCTCAATGGCAAGGCTGTGCTCAGTGAGCCTGTACTTTGTCAAGGTTTTTCTAAGGTTTTGAACAGTAACCATGGTCAAATAGTTAGCCACGGTGTACTGTCGATTTAGGGCCAGATAGCACTGCATTTTGCTTTATGTTTGTGCTTGTGTTTCCCAATAAGCAATGTCGTTTTGTTTTGACTGTGTTGTAATTTGGTTTATTCTGATTGATTGGATGTTCTGGTCCTGAGACTTCAGTGTGTTAGGAAAACAGGTTTGTGAACTCAGCCCCAGGACCAGCTGGATGAGGGTCCTGAGGCTTCAGTGTGTTAGTAGAACAGGTTTGTGAACTCAGCCCCAGGACCAGCTGGATGAGGGGACTCTTTTCTTTGCTCAGCTCTTGGCATTGCAGGGCTTGGTAATGATATGAGAGGGGGTCACTGTATTTGAGATGTTTCCAAAACTTAATTGCTCTTTTTTGAGTTTTTATTATTAGTAGATATTGGCCTAATTCTGCCCTGCATGCATTGTTTGTAGTTTTCCTCTGGACACGTAGGAGAATCTTACAGAACTCTGCATGTAGGGTTTCAATGGGGTGTTTGTCCCATTTGATGAAATCTTGTTTTGCAAGTGGACCCCACACCTTGCTGCCATAAAGTGTTAATCTATCAGGGTGTGTAGGGTGTAAATATGATCAGTCGTGCGATGTTGTGGTATAAATCCAATTAGGCTTTTACTCAAGACATTGTGCTTATTAAGGAAGTTTAGAACTCTTACATTGATGATACTACAGAAAACCTTCCCCGGGTTACTGGTCACACAAATGCCTCTGTAATTGTTAGGGTCAAATTTGTCTCCGTTCTTAAAGATTGGGGTTATGAGTCCTTGATTCCAGATGTCAGGGAAATAACCTACACTCAGGATCAAATTAAACAGTTTTAATATAGCCAATTGAAATGTTGCACTAGTGAGTTTGAGCATCTCATTTAGGATGCCATCATGTCTGCATGCTTTTTAAATCTGAGAGCCTGAAGTTTCTTATAGAGCTCCTGGTCAGTAATTGGGGAGTCCAATGGGTTTTGATTGTCCTTTATAGCTTTTTCTAATCCATTCAATTTCTCATGGATTTGGCGTTGTTCTGCGTTTGTGTCAATTTGAACGGTGTTGTAGAGTGTTTTGAAATGGGTTGTCCATATGTCACCATTTTGTATCGCTAATTCCTCTTGTTTAGATTTTTGTTAGTTTTTTCCAATTTTGCCAAAAGTTGTTTGTGTTTATGGACTCCTCAATTAGTGTCAGCTGCTTGCTGTTGTACTGTGCTTTTTTGGTTCTGAGTGTACGTTTATAGAGTTTTAAAGTCTCACGGTAATGAAGGCGTAATTCACCATTATTTGGGTCTCTGTGCTTTTGGTTGGATAGTGTTCTAAGTTTTTTCTTAAAAAATAAATGTCTCTGTCTGTCTGTCTGTCTGTCTGTCTGTCTGTCTGTCTGTCTGTCTGTCTGTCTGTCTGTCTGTCTGTCTGTCTGTCTGTCTGTCTGTCTGTCTGTCTGTCTGTCTGTCTGTGTCTCTCTCTCTGTCTCTCTTTCTGTCTCTGTCACTCTCTCTTTTTCTCTCTCTCTCTCTCTCTCTCTCTCTCTCTCTATGTTTTCCCCACCACTGACTCTTCCAGGAATATATTGTTCCTCAGATGGACCCACCATATCCCTTGAGGGGAACAAGAAGACTGAACAACAAACTATAGAGGTAGTATATATCAGAATATATTCCCTATGCTCTCCTATTTAGTCCATGTTGCCCACCCATCCCATGTAAATGGTAGCCTAACTCCTTTAGTCCATGTTGCCCACCCATCCCATGTAAATGGTAGCCTAACTCCTTTAGTCCATGTTGCCCACCCATCCCATGTAAATGGTAGCCTAACTCCTTTAGTCCATGTTGCCCACCCATCCCATGTAAATGGTAGCCTAACTCCTTTAGTCCATGTTGCCCACCCATCCCATGTAAATGGTAGCCTGACTCCTTGCTATTTCTGTCAATTTTGACTTTTTCCTCTGTTTCCGAACTAAAACCATTCTGTTTCACACACACATGATGAAACACGTCAGAATCGTTAAAGGACCTCACTAACACCTCGTCCCCTCACCTCCCTCATCCCCCTCACCCCCTCACCTCCCTCATCCCCCTCATCCCCCTCACCTCCCTCATCCCCCTCACCTCCCTCATCCCCCTCACCCCCTCACCTCCCTCATCCCCCTCATCCCCCTCACCTCCCTCATCCCCCTCACCTCCCTCATCCCCCTCAACTCCCTCACCTCCCTCACCTCCCTCATCCCCCTCACCTCCCTCACCTCCCTCATCCCCCTCACCTCCCTCATCCCCCTCACCTCCCTCATCTCCCTCATCCCCCTCACCTCCCTCACCTCCCTCATCCCCCTCACCCCCTCACCTCCCTCATCCCCCTCATCCCCCTCACCTCCCTCATCCCCCTCACCTCCCTCACCCCCTCACCTCCTTCACCCCCCTCACCCTCCTCATCCCCCTCACCTCCCTCACCCCCTCACCTCCCTCACCCCCCCACCCCCTCTACTCCCTCATCCCCCTCACCCCCCTCATCCCCCTCACCCCCCTCATCTTCCTCATCCCCCTCACCTCCCTCATCCCACTCACCTCCCTCATCCCCTCACCTTCCTCACCCCCTCACCCCCTCACCTCCCTCATCCCCTCACCCCCCTCATCTTCCTCACCCCCTCACCTCCCTCATCCCCCTCACCTCCCTCATCCCCCTCACCTTCCTCACCCCCTCACCTCCCTCATCCCCCTCACCCCCCTCACCCCCCTCATCCCCCTCACCCCCCTCATCTTCCTCACCCCCTCATCCCCCTCATCCCCCTAACCTCCCTCATCCCCCTCATCCCCCTCACCCCCCTCACCCCCCTCATCCCCCTCATCTTCCTCACCCCCTCATCCCCCTCATCCCCCTAACCTCCCTCATCCCCCTCACCTCCCTCATCCCCCTCACCTCCCTCATCCCCCTCACCCCCTGACCTCCCTCATCTCCCTCCCTTCGTACCTTCCTTTTCTCTTCAGAGCTCTGTGAAAACTCTATCTGAGTGACAGTGACCATGGCGACCGCCCGGTTCTCCGTGGCTCCCCCGGTCCTTCCTCTGTGCAGCGTTTGGTTGAAGTTTAAATTGTTGGAGAGTTAATTGGGTCTCGTGAGAGGAGGGGAGAGAGGTGGTTTGGTGGTTGGTGAGCTATGCTTGAGTGATGAATAACCAAGCCTGAGACCTGAAGATGCCTAGTCTTTAGCTCAGCTGGCTAACGCAGTCTTGAAGCACACAGGAGACCGGGGTTCGAACCCTGGCTGGTCAAACATGACTGCGATTCAGCGCTGTTAGACATCATTGTCTCTCTCATATTCATAATAAGTGTTAGAATCAGGTACTATTATTATCATCAAGTCTCCTTCATATTCAAAGTAAGCCTTCCGTGTCAACAGCCAGTCAAATCTGTAGAGCCAGCAGTGTTACTGTAAAGTACACCTCATACAACTTAACTTGACTTGTAGATGGTTCAAGTGGATCATACTTCCCTGAATCCTGGCCAATAAACAGTGCTGTAACTGAGTAGCATAAGCCTATCAGTGTGTGTGTGTGTATAGAGAGACACTGTCTGTTGTGGCGTCACTACCGACATCACTACCGACATCACCACCAACATCACTAACAACATCACTACCAACATCACTACCAACATCACTATCAACAGGAATACCAACATAACCACCAACATCACTGCCAACATCACTACCAACATCACTACCGACATCACTACCGACATCACTACCGACATCACTACCGACTTCACTACCAACATCACTATCAACAGGAATACTGACATCACTATCAACATCACTGCCAACATCACTATCAACATCACTGCCAACATCAATACTGACATCACTGCCAACATCACTACCAACATCATGAACTGCATCACTACCAACACCACTACCAACATCACTACCAACATCACTACCAACATCACTACCAATGTCACTACCGACATCAATACCAACATCAATACCAACATCACTGCCAACATCACTGCCAACATCACTATCAACGTCACTACCAACATCAATACTAACATCATGAACAACATCATTACCAACATCATGAACAGCATCAGACCGTGCCAAGATTGTGTCAGGTATCTAGGTGGCACAGAGGGCCAGCCACGTGTGTGCTTGTGTGTACGTGTGTGACATCGTCCTCTGCCACCAGAGACTAGAGGGTGATGCCACTTGGCAATGCCATCTGACAGAGCAAGAAGCACTCAGGAAAGATTGTTGCGCGTTATTGCAAAATGGCTTCTTTGGCATCACCCAGGTTCAGAGTTACAGTCAACTTTATAAAATGTATGCCTGACACGCTCCTTATCCGAGTGTGTTTGTGTCATCAGAAAAGGGTTGTTGGTCATTATTCCTTCCGGGGACGTGGATTACCATAATACCTCTTTAAACATCCACATACCTAAGGCCCTGGGTGGGATACAATGGTGTGAAATGGGATCCTAGACAGCCAGTAATAACATTCTGGAGTGTGCCAGGCAGAGGGATTAAGTTGTTTTCAAGCAAGGGGTTTGTCAGGCAGCAGATAAAGAGGAGGCTGAGAGCAGGAGGAGGGAAAACAACAGGAGAGAGGGATGAAGAGAGGAAGAATGAGAGAGGAGGAGACCAGAGAGGAGGAAGGAAAACAACAGGAGAGAGGGAGGAGGAGAGAGGAGGAGGAGGAGGAGAGAGGAGGAGGAGGAGGGAAAACAACAGTAGAGTGGGAGGAAGAGAGGGAGGAGAGAGGAGGAGAGGAGACAAGGGAAGAGGGGAGAGAGGAGGAGAGGGAAGAGGAGAGGAGTAGAGGAGAGAGGAGAGTGAGGAAAGGAGGGAGGGGAGAGGAGAGAGGAGGAGAGGGGAGGAGGAGGAGGGGAGAGAGGAGAGCTGGCCCATGCAGCCAGAAGTAGACAAAGATACTGCTGTGTAGTCCAAGCGCGTGTGTGTGTGTGTGTGTTTGTTTGTGTTGTAGCCTACCTCTGTAACTGTGTGTGTGTAAACATATCTGTGTGTGTCTGTATGTGTCTGTACGTATACGTGTGTGAGTTTATTTACACTAGGTAATCTGACTCAGCGAGTGTTGAATTATTTAAGGTGCTTTGGCTGAACCTGATTACCTGCAGCACCATATTATTTTACCTACCTACTGCCTTCTACTACTCCCCTGCTATTATACCTACCTACTGTACCACAGAGGAGAAAAGACAAGTAGAGCGGAGGAGAACAGGGGATGAAAACAAAGAGTAGAGGGAGATGGATGAGTACACTCTTAGAAAAAGAAGTGGAATTTAAAAGTGTTCTTCAGCATTCCCCATAGGATAACCTTTTGAAGAACCGTGTTTGGTTCCAGGTAGAACCTATTTGGTTCCAGATAGAACCCTTTTGGGTTCCATGTAGATGTGGGTACTATGAAGAACCCTTCCCACAGTGGGTTCTACATTGAACCAAAAAGGGAACCCTTCTGGAACCCTTTTCTCTAAGTGTGTACAATAGAGTTGAAAAGGAAGAGTCAGGGAGACAGAAAATGAGGATACCAGGGGAGAGGAGATGAGGAGATTAGGAGACCAGGGGAGAGGAGATGAGGAGATTAGGAGACCAGGGGAGAGGAGATGAGGAGATTAGGAGACCTGGGGAGAGGAGATGAGGAGATTAGGAGACCAGGGGAGAGGAGATGAGGAGATTAGGAGACCAGGGGAGAGGAGATGAGGAGATTAGGAGACCTGGGGAGAGGAGATGAGGAGATTAGGAGACCAGGGGAGAAGAGATGAGGAGATTAGGAGACCTGGGGAGAGGAGATGAGGAGATTAGGAGACCAGGGTAGAGTAGATTAGGAGATGAGGAGATTAGGAGACCAGGGAAAAGAGATTAGGAGATTAGGAGACCAGGGGAGAGGAGATTAGGAGATTAGGAGACCAGGGGAGAGGAGATGAGGAGATTAGGAGACCAGGGGAGAGGAGATGAGGAGATTAGGAGACCAGGGAAGAGGAGATGAGGAGATTAGGAGACCAGGGAAGAGGAGATGAGGAGATTAGGAGACCAGGGGAGAGGAGATGAGGAGATTAGGAGACCAGGGAAGAGGAGATGAGGAGATTAGGAGACCAGGGGAGAGGAGATGAGGAGATTAGGAGACCAGGGGAGAGGAGATGAGGAGATTAGGAGACCAGGGAAGAGGAGATGAGGAGATTAGGAGACCAGGGGAGAAGAGATGAGGAGATTAGGAGACCTGGGGAGAGGAGATGAGGAGATTAGGAGACCAGGGTAGAGTAGATTAGGAGATGAGGAGATTAGGAGACCAGGGAAAAGAGATTAGGAGATTAGGAGACCAGGGGAGAGGAGATGAGGAGATTAGGAGACCAGGGAAGAGGAGATGAGGAGATTAGGAGACCAGGGGAGAGGAGATGAGGAGATTAGGAGACCAGGGAAGAGGAGATGAGGAGATTAGGAGACCAGGGGAGAAGAGATGAGGAGATTAGGAGACCTGGGGAGAGGAGATGAGGAGATTAGGAGACCAGGGTAGAGTAGATTAGGAGATGAGGAGATTAGGAGACCAGGGAAAAGAGATGAGGAGATTAGGAGACCAGGGGAGAGGAGATGAGGAGATTAGGAGACCAGGGGAGAGGAGATGAGGAGATGAGGAGATTAGGAGACCAGGGGAAAAGAGATGAGGAGATTAGGAGACCAGGGGAGAGGAGATGAGGAGATTAGGAGACCAGGGGAGAGGCGATGAGCAGATTAGGAGACCAGGGGAGAGGAGATGAGGAGATTAGGAGACCAGGGGAGAGGAGATGAGGAGATTAGGAGACCAGGGGAGAGGAGATGAGGAGATTAGGAGACCAGAGGAGAGGCGATGTGCAGATTAGGAGACCAGGGGAGAGGAGATGAGGAGATTAGGAGAACCGGGGAGAGGAGATGAGGAGATTAGGAGACCCGGGGAGAGGAGATGAGGAGATTAGGAGACCAGGGGAGAGGAGATGAGGAGATTAGGAGACCAGGGGAGAGGAGATGAGGAGATGAGGAGATTAGGAGACCAGGGGAAAAGAGATGAGGAGATTAGGAGACCAGGGGAGAGGAGATGAGGAGATTAGGAGACCAGGGGAGAGGCGATGAGCAGATTAGGAGACCAGGGGAGAGGAGATGAGGAGATTAGGAGACCAGGGGAGAGGAGATGAGGAGATTAGGAGACCAGGGGAGAGGAGATGAGGAGATTAGGAGACCAGAGGAGAGGCGATGTGCAGATTAGGAGACCAGGGGAGAGGAGATGAGGAGATTAGGAGAACCGGGGAGAGGAGATGAGGAGATTAGGAGACCCGGGGAGAGGAGATGATGAGATTAGGAGACACGGAGATTAGGAGACCAGGGGAGAGGAGATGAGGAGATTAGGACACACGGAGATTAGGAGACCAGGGGAGAGGAGATGAGGAGATTACGATACACGGAGATTAGGAGACCAGGGCAGAGGAGATGAGGAGATTAGGAGACCAGGGGAGAGGAGATGAGCAGATTAGGAGACCACTCAGACCAGCTGTAATAGGACACCCTTCTCTTTGTGATGTGTTGACACACAGAATAAATAATCAAAAAATGGTAATCATCATTCTTAAATATCTCTCACAGACACCACAACTCTTGTTTTGTTTACTGTATCTCTCACAGACACCACAACTCTTGTTTTGTTTACTGTATCTCTCACAGACACCATGATTTAAGGGCTGTTCATTTAGATTTATTGAGATTCTGTAGATAGATACAAAAGAGAGTAGGGAAGATAACCATTTCACAACTTCACCGCTGACTTTCATATTTCCGATCCAACTTTTCAATTTATTGTGACTGCATCACGTTTTATTATGTACAATAAGCAAAAATATCCTTCATAGCCCATTCAGACTTGATGGTTAGAACCAGCACAATGTGTTCAGTATATCCTCCTCTTCTCCTTCCTCCTCCTCCTCCGCCTCCTCCTCTCTCTTCCTCCTCTATATCTTCCTCTTCCTCCTCCTCCTCCTCCTCCTCTGCCTCCTCCTCTCTCTCTTCCTCCTCTATCTTCCTCTTTCTCCTCCTCTGCCTCTGCCCCCTCCTCTCTCTTCCTCCTCTCTCTTCCTCCTTTATCTCTTCCTCTTCCTCCTCCTCTCTCTCCCTCCTCTCTCTTCCTCCTCTCTCTTCCTCCTTTATCTCTTCCTCTTCCTCCTCCTCTCTCCCTCCTCTCTCTTCCTCCTCTATATCTTCCTCTTCCTCCTCCATCATCATCATTCTCCAGTAAAGCCATCCTATTCTCCATATTTTTTGTTAATAATTTTGTTTCAGCTTGTATATTTGGTTTCAAGGACACTAGGTAATTGGCCCAGCAATGACCCTTGACAGCCCATCCAGACTCTCCTGGTCTCCAAGGTTACGTCCCATATGGCACCATGTTCCCCATATAGTGCACTACTATAGACCAGAGCCCTATTCCCTATATAGTGCACTACTATAGACCAGAGCCCTATTCCCTATATAGTGGTACTACTATAGACCAGAGCCCTATTCCCTATATAGTGCACTACTATAGACCAGAGCCCTATTCCCTATATAGTGCACTACTATAGACCAGAGCCCTATTCCCTATATAGTGGTACTACTATAGACCAGAGCCCTATTCCCTATATAGTGCACTACTTTAGACCAGAGCCCTATTCCCTATATAGTGGTACTACTATAGACCAGAGCCCTATTCCCTATATAGTGCACTACTATAGACCAGAGCCCTATTCCCTATAGTGCACTACTATAGACCAGAGCCCTATTCCCTATATAGTGCACTACTATAGACCAGAGCCCTATTCCCTATATAGTGCACTACTATAGACCAGAACCCTATTCCCTATACAGTGCACTACTATAGTCCAAAGCCCTATATAGTGCACTACTATAGACCAGAGCCCTATTCCCTATATAGTGCACTACCTCTGACCAGAGCCCTGTTCCCTATATAGTGCACTACTATAGACCAGAGCCCTGTTCCCTATATAGTGCACTACTATAGACCAGAGCCCTGTTCCCTATATAGTGGTACTACTATAGACCAGAGCCCTATTCCCTATATAGTGGTACTACTATAGACCAGAGCCCTATTCCCTATATAGTGGTACTACTATAGACCAGAGCCCTATTCCCTATATAGTGCACTACTATAGACCAGAGCCCTATTCCCTATATAGTGGTACTACTATAGACCAGAGCCCTGTTCCCTATATAGTGCACTACTATAGACCAGAGCCCTATTCCCTATATAGTGGTACTACTATAGACCAGAGCCCTGTTCCCTATATAGTGGTACTACTATAGACCAGAGCCCTATTCCCTATATAGTGGTACTACTATAGACCAGAGCCCTGTTCCCTATATAGTGCACTACCTCTGACCAGAGCCCTGTTCCCTATATAGTGGTACTTCTATAGACCAGAGCCCTATTCCCTATATAGTGCACTACTATAGACCAGAGCCCTGTTCCCTATATGGTTCACTACCTCTGACCAGAGCCCTGTTCCCTATATAGTGCACTACCCTACGGACCCTGGTATAGGGAACAGGGTACCTTTGTGGACCCACAGCAAGTCTTCAGGTCCCCATGGTTCTCTACCAGCTGTGTCCATTTCCCTTCAGGTCAATTTGCAAGGGGAAGCAAATTGGAGGGCATTTGACATACAGAAAATGCACACACATGCATATGTGGTCACACGCACACACACACACACACACACACACACACACACACACACACACACACACACGCACACACACACACACACACACACACACACACACACACACACACACACACACACACACACACACACACACACACACACTCCATGATTTGACCATCTGGTTGTATGCCTTTTTCCTGCTCAGTCAAAGGCCCCAATTACATTAAGGACATCATCACTGGGCCAAGAGACACCCGAGAACCAGCCTCCTCTTATCCCAATGCACCATGGGGGCTGCTCCGTGTGTGTTTGTGGTGCTGAGAGATAGTGTAGCTCTGAAAGCAGAGATTTGTCCTGTGTTGCATCCATGAAAAGGCCTAACTGGGAGCTGGCTCTCCCTAGCAGCCTCCCACTAACAGGAGATAACCTTGTTCAACAGGGAGCTGGCTCTCTCTAGCAGCCTCCCACTAACAGGAGATAACCTGGTTCAACAGGGAGCTGGCTCTCTCTCTAGCAGCCTCCCACTAACAGGAGATAACCTGGTTCAACAGGGAGCTGGCTCTCCCTAGCAGCCTCCCACTAACAGGAGATAACCTGGTTAAACAGGGAGCTGGCTCTCTCTCTAGCAGCCTCCCACTAACAGGAGATAACCTGGTTCAACAGGGAGCTGGCTCTCTCTAGCAGCCTCCCACTAACAGGAGATAACCTGGTTCAACAGGGAGCTGGCTCTCTCTCTAGCAGCCTCCCACTGGCAGGAGATAACCTGGTTCAACAGGGAGCTGGCTCTCTCTCTAGCAGCCTCCCACTAACAGGAGATAACCTGGTTCAACATGGAGCTGGCTCTTTCCGTTATATGGCCCAGATCTCCATCAGACCGTTATATGGCCCTGACCTCCATCAGACCGTTATATGGCCCTGACCTCCATCAGACCGTTATATGGCCCAGACCTCCATCAAGACGTCAATCAGACCGTTATATGGCCCAGACCTCCATACAGACCGTTATATGGCCCAGACCTCCATACAGACCGTTATATGGCCCAGACCTCCATACAGACCGTTATATGGCCCAGACCTCCATCAGACCGTTATATGGCCCAGACCTCCATACAGACCGTTATAGGCCCAGACCTCATACAGACCGTTATATGGCCCAGACCTCCATACAGACCGTTATATGGCCCAGACCTCCATACAGACCGTTATATGGCCCAGACCTCCATCAGACCGTTATATGGCCCAGACCTCCATACAGACCGTTATATGGCCCAGACCTCCATACAGACCGTTATATGGCCCGACCTCCATACAGACCGTTATATGGCCCAGACCTCCATACAGACCGTTATATGGCCCAGACCTCCATACAGACCGTTATATGGCCCAGACCTCCATACAGACCGTTATTGGCCCTACCTCCATACAGACCGTATATGGCCCAGACCTCCATACAGACCGTTATATGGCCCAGACCTCCATACAGACCGTTATATGGCCCAGACCTCCATACAGACCGTTATTGGCCCAGACCTCCATACAGACCGTTAATATGGCCCAGACCTCCATACAGACCGTTATATGGCCCAGATCTCCATACAGACCGTTATATGGCCCAGACCTCCATACAGACCGTTATATGGCCCAGACCTCCATACAGACCGGTATATGGCCCAGACCTCCATACGACCGTTATATGGCCCAGACCTCCATACAGACCGTTATATGGCCCAGACCTCCATACAGACCGTTATATGGCCCAGACCTCCATACAGACCGTTATTGGCCCATGAACCCTCCATACAGACCGTTATATGGCCCTGACCTCCATACAGACCGTTAGATGGCCCAGACCTCCATACAGACCGTTATATGGCCCCAGACCTCCATACAGACCGTTAGATGGCCCAGACCGCCATACAGACCGTTATATGGCCCAGACCTCCATACAGACCGTTATATGGCCCAGACCTCCAACAGACCGGTTATATGCCCATATCCTCCATCAGACCGTTATATGGCCCAGATCTCCATACAGACCGTTATAATGGCCCTGACCTCCATACAGAACCGTTATATGGCCCAGACCTCATACAGACCGTTATAATGGCCCCAGACCTCCATACAGACCGTTATAATGGCCCAGACCTCCATACAGACCGTTATATGGGCCACGACCTCCATACTAGAACGTTATATGGCCCAGACCTCCAGTAGACCGTTATAATGGCCCAGACCTCCATACAGAACCGTTAGATGGCCCAGACCTCCCATACAGACCGTTTAATATGGCCCAGACTCCAGACAGACCGTATATGGGCCCAGACCTCCATACAGACCGTTAGTATAGGCCCATACCTCCTACATACCGTACCAATGACAGGACCTCCATACAGACCGTTATATGGCCCAGACCTCCATACAGACCGTTATATGGCCCAGACCCTCCATACAGACCGTTATATGCCCAGACCTCCATACAGACCGTTATATGGCCCAGACCTCCATACAGACCGTTATATGCCCAGAACCTCCATACAGACCGTTATATGGCCCAGACCTCCATACAGACCGTTATATGGCCCTGACCTCCATACAGACCGTTATATGGCCCAGACCTCCATACAGACCGTTATATGGCCCAGACCTCCATACAGACCGTTATATGGCCCAGACCCCATACAGACCGTTATATGGCCCAGACCTCCATACAGACCGTTATATGGCCCATACCTCCATGACAGACCGTTATATGGCCCTGACCTCCATACAGACCGTTATATGGCCCAGACCTCCATACAGACCGTTATATGGCCCAGACCTCCATACAGACCGTTATATGGCCCAGACCTCCATACAGACCGTTATATGGCCCAGACCCCATACAGACCGTTATATGGCCCTGACCTCCATACAGACCGTTATATGGCCCAGACCTCCATACAGACCGTTATATGGCCCAGACCTCCATACAGACCGTTATATGGCCCAGACCTCCATACAGACCGTTATGGCCCAGACCTCCATACAGACCGTTATATGGCCCAGACCTCCATACAGACCGTTATATGGCCCAGACCTCCATACAGACCGTTATATGGCCCAGACCTCCATACAGACCGTTATATGGCCCAGACCTCATACAGACCGTTATATGGCCCTGACCTCCATACAGACCGTTATATGGCCCAGACCTCCATACAGACCGTTATATGGCCCAGACCTCCATACAGACCGTTATATGGCCCAGACCTCCATACAGACCGTTATATGGCCCAGACCTCCATACAGACCGTTATATGGCCCAGACCTCCATACAGACCGTTATATGGCCCAGACCTCCATACAGACCGTTATATGGCCCAGACCTCCATACAGACCGTTATATGGCCCAGACCTCCATACAGACCGTTATATGGCCCAGACCTCCATACAGACCGTTATAGGCCCAGACCTCCATACAGACCGTTATATGGCCCAGACCTCCATACAGACCGTTATATGGCCCAGACCTCCATACAGACCGTTATATGGCCCAGATCTCCATACAGACCGTTATATGGCCCAGACCTCCATCAAGACGTCAATCAGACCGTTATATGGCCCAGACCTCCATACAGACCGTTATATGGCCCAGACCTCCATACAGACCGTTATATGGCCCAGACCTCCATACAGACCGTTATATGGCCCAGACCTCCATACAGACCGTTATATGGCCCAGACCTCCATACAGACCGTTATATGGCCCAGACCTCCATACAGACCGTATATGGCCCAGACCTCCATACAGACCGTTATATGGCCCAGACCTCCATACAGACCGTTATATGGCCCAGACCTCCATACAGACCGTTATATGCCCAGACCTCCATAGCAGGACCGTTATATGGCCCCAGACCTCTCATACAGACCGTTATATGGCCCAGACCTCCATACAGACCGTTATATGGCCCAGACCTCCATACAGACCGTTATATGGCCCAGACCTCCATACAGACCGTTATCATGGCCCAGACCTCCATACAGACCGGTTATATGGCCCAGACCTCCATACAGACCGTTTATATGCCCAGACCTCCATAACAGACCGTTATATGGCCCAGACCTCCATACAGACCGTTTATATGGCCCAGACCTCCATACAGACCGTTATATGGCCCAGACCTCCCATACAGACCGTTATATGGCCCAGACCTCCATACAGAACCGTTATAATGGCCCAGACCTCCATACAGACCGTTATATGGCCCAGACCTCCATACAGACCGTTATCATGGCCCAGACCTCGCAATACAGACCGTTATATGGCCCAGACCCTCCATACAGACCGTTATATGGCCCAGACCTCCATACAGACCGTTATATGGCCCAGACCTCCATACAGACCGTTATATGGCCCAGACCCCATACAGACCGTTATAAGGCCAGACCTCCTACAGACCGTTATATGGCCAGGACCTCCATACAGACCGTTATATGGCCCAGACCTCCATACAGACCGTTATATGGCCCAGACCTCCATACAGACCGTTATATGGCCCAGACCTCCATACAGACCGTTATATGGCCCAGACCTCCATACAGACCGTTATCAGGTCAAAAGTCATAGAATGTCATGTTTGTTGGTTTAACTTGCGTCACTTTCCCAATCCAGGTAGAACAATAGCAAATATGTACTTAAAATACTACATTTTGACCTAAAAACACAACATGAAGAGCCCTATTGGAGAATGATGATGGTGGAGGAGGAGGAGGAAGAGGAAGATATAGAGGAGGAGGAAGAGATAGAGGAGGAGGAAGAAGAGATAGAGAAGGAGGAAGAGATAGGAGGAGGAAGAGATAGAGGAGGAAGAGAGAAGAGGAGGAAGAGATAGAGGAGGAAGAAAGAGGAGGAAGAGGACTAAACACTCTCATGGTAGTTAATATTCACCACTGAGACAGGGCCGTTATAAACAATCCCATCCCATCTGATCCATACTGCAAATCAACTATTTTCAGTTACAAACAGTTTTTTTTTAATAGATGAAATAACGTTTTTATTTGAACTATTTTCTTACTTTGCATAGTTCCTTACTCACGATGATTAATTTGTGTCTACCCATTTAAGAGCACCCCATGAATCTGCATCTGAAAGAAAAAGTGTAAAATATTGAATGGTTTGGGCTAGAGACAAGAGGTTTTCTACAGTGTAAAGGTGCCACCACTGACAAAAATCCATGCTTCGTTTGTTTTCTTAATGGCAGAGGCTTAGATAAGCTAAGTCTTATCAGACTTGCCGGTGCTAATGGTTTTCATTGGCAAAGTAAAAATGAGGCACGCTCCTCAACTGATACAAACAGTCTGTGCTCACGGGCCTTGAAACAACGATACAAATGGAACCATGTGTCCTTCAATGTATTATCAAAGAGGCACTGCTGCTCCAAAGTCTTAAATTCCATGTGCATTTCACTCTAATAAGTTTTGCGGCACACCTGACAGCTCCTCCCAGTACACCTGACGGTTCCTCCCAGTACACCTGACGGTTCCCCCCAGTACACCTGACGGTTCCCCCCAGTACACCTGACGGCTCCCCCCATTACACCTGACTGTTCCCCCCAGTACACCTGACGGTTCCCCCCAGTACACCGGACGGTTCCCCCCAGTACACCTGACGGCTCCCCCCAGTACACCTGACGGCTCCCCCCAGTACACCTGACGGCTCCCCCCAGTACACCTGGCGGCTCCCCCCAGTACACCTGGCGGTTCCCCCCAGTACACCTGGCGGTTCCCCCCAGTACACCTGACGGTTCCCCCCAGTACACCTGACGGTTCCCCCCAGTACACCTGACGGTTCCCCCCAGTACACCTGACGGTTCCCCCCAGTACACCTGGCGGCTCCCCCCAGTACACCTGGCGGCTCCCCCCAGTACACCTGGCGGTTCCCCCCAGTACACCTGACGGTTCCCCCCAGTACACCTGACGGTTCCCCCCAGTACACCTGACGGTTCCCCCCAGTACACCTGACGGTTCCCCCACAGTTCTAGGTCATCATCTCGCTATTACTTCTCTACACTTTCTGTAAAATCCTTTTTTCTGCTCCTTCTGTCTCTCTCCCGTTTCTATTTCCCCTGGTAAGTTTCCTCTACCCAACAGTAGTGTTTACTGATTACACTAGCTTCCTGCTGGATATCCCATTGTCTCTGCTCTCTGCTCCTCTTCTGCCCCTCTGGGAAGCGTGTGTGTGTCTGTGTGTCTGTGCGTGTGTGTGTGTGTGTGTCTGTGTGTGTGTGTCTGTATGTGTGTCTGTGTGTGTGTGTGTGTGTGCGTGCGTGTGTCTGTGTGTGTGTCTGTGCTCTTAATTGGATAGGCTAAACTATTGTCTTTCACAACCATCCAATCGTTCCCTTACAAGCGTGTGTGTGTGTGTGTGTTTGGTGTGTTTGTTTGGTGTGTGTGTGTGTGTTTGGTTTGTGTGTGTGTGTGTTTGGTGTGTGTGTGTGTGTGTTTGGTGTGTGTGTGTTTGGTGTGTGTGTGTGTGTTTGGGTGTGTGTGTGTGTGTTTGGGTGTGTGTGTGTTTGGTGTATGCATGTGTGTGTGTTCGGTGTGTGTGTGTGTGTTTGGTGTGTGTGCGTGTTTGGTGTGCATTTGTTCGTGTGTTTGGTGTGTGTGTGTGTGTGTGTGTGTGTGTGCTTGGTGTGTGTGTGTTTGGTTTGTGTGTGTTTGGTGTGTGTGTGTTTGGTGTGTGTGTGTGTGTTTGGGTGTGTGTGTGTGTGTTTGGGTGTGTGTGTGTGTGTTTGGGTGTGTGTGTGTTTGGTGTATGCATGTGTGTGTGTTCGGTGTATGTGTGTGTGTGTGTTTGGTGTGTGTGTGTGTTTGGTGTGCGTTTGTTCGTGTGTTTGGTGTGTGTGTGTGTGTGTGTTTGGTGCGCGTTTGTTCCTGTGTTTGGTGTGTGTGTGTGTGTGTTTGGTGTGTGTGTGTTTGGTGTGTGTTTGGTGTGTGTTTGGTGTGTGTTTGGTGTATGTGTGTTTGGTGTGCGTTTGTTCGTGTGTTTGGTGTGTGTGTGTGTGTGTGTGTGTGTGTTTGGTGTGCGTTTGTTCGTGTGTTTGGTGTGTGTGTGTGTTTGGTATGTGTGTGTGTGTGTGTGTTTGGTGTGTGTGTGTGTGTGTGTGCGTGTGTGTGTGTGTGTGTGTGTGTGTGTGTGTTTGGTGTGTGTGTGTGTGTGTGTGTGTGGCAGGTCAGTTACATCCACGGCTTTTCCACACTTGACATTTGACCCCCCTCACAGGATGTGATGTAAACATGTAATGTACGCATCACTTCCTTTGTTCTAAGAAGTAAGCCAGTCCAAGGTTGTGTCACCTCTATGTGCTGTTGTTTTTCCTCCAGTTTGATGCTTATTACTCAGCAAGATCACACCAGATAGACTTCTGTATTCAACGTTTGTCTCCAGGACATCGGGGGATGTCTTCAATACTGTCCACTAGGGACAACGTGAACACCTATTACAATCTAGTAGGGAGATGTCTTCAATACTGTCCACTAGGGGGGGGGGGGGGGGGGGGGGGGGTTAGAAGGATTACTTAATCCTATCCCAGGTATTCCTTAAAGAGGTGGGGTTTCAGGGGTCTCCGGAAGGTGGTGATTGACTCCGCTGTCCTGGCGTCGTGAGGGAGCTTGTTCCACCATTGGGGTGCCAGAGCAGCGAACGGTTTTGACTGGGCTGAGCGGGAACTGTGCTTCCTCAGAGGTAGGGAGGCGAGCAGGCCAGAGGTGGATGAACGCAGTGCCCTTGTTTGGGTGTAGGGACTGATCAGAGCCTGAAGGTAAGGAGGTGCCGTTCCCCTCACAGCTCCATAAGCAAGCACCATGGTCTTGTAGCAGATGCGAGCTTCAACTGGAAGCCAGTGGAGAGAGTGGAGGAGCAGGGTGACGTGAGAGAACTTGGGAAGGTTGAACACCAGACGGGCTGCGGCGTTCTGGATGAGTTGTAGGGGTTTAATGGCACAGGCAGGGAGCCCCGCCAACAGCGAGTTGCAGTAATCCAGACGGGAGATGACCAGAGAATCTTGTTTCTCATGGTCTGAAAGTCCTTTAGGTGCCTTTTGGAAAACTCCAAGTGGGTTGTCATGTGCCTTTTACTGACGAGTGGCTTCTGTCTGGCCACTATCCATAAAGGCTTGATTGGTAGAGTGTTGCAGAGATGGTTGTCCTTCTGCAAGGTTCTCCCATCTCCACAGAGTGACCATCGGGTTCTTGGTCACCTCCCTGACCAAGGTCCTTCTCCTCCGTTTGCTCAGTTTGGCCGGGCAGCCAGCTCTAGGAAGAGTCTTGGTGGTTTCAAACTTTTTCCATTTAAGAATAATGGAGGCCACTGTGTTCTTGGGGACCTTCAATGCTGCCGAAAATGTTTTGTCTCACAGCAAAGGGTCTGAATACTTATTTAAATAAGCTATTTCAGTTTTTTTATTAAACGTTTGCTAACATTTCTAAAAACCTGTTTTCGCTTTGTCATTATGGGGTATTGTGTGTAGATTGAAGATTTTTTTTATTTAATATATTTTAGAATAAGCCTGAAAAACATCCCACTAGGCACAGACGTCAATTCAACATCTATTCTACGTTGATTCCACGTCATTTCGTTGAAATTATATGGAAACAACATCGATTCAACCTCTGTGTGCCCAGGGGGATCCCTCCCTCTCTCTCTCTCTTTCTCTCTGTCTCAATTCAATCTCTCACTCCGTCCTACAGTAGCTATAGGTGTACCCTGTGTGTTCCACCACTCCGTCCTACAGTAGCTATAGGTGTACCCTGTGTGTTCCACCACTCCGTCCTACAGTAGCTATAGGTGTACCCTGTGTGTTCCACCACTCCGTCCTACAGTAGCTATAGGTGTACCCTGTGTGTTCCACCACTCCGTCCTACAGTAGCTATAGGTGTACCCTGTGTGTTCCACCACTCCGTCCTACGTAGCTATAGGTGTATCCTGTTGTGTTCCACCACTCCGTCCTACAGTGGCTATAGGTGTACCCTGTGTGTTCCACCACTCCGTCCTACAGTAGCTATAGGTGTACCCTGTGTGTTCCACCACTCCGTCCTACAGTAGCTATAGGTGTACCCTGTGTGTTCCACCACTTCGTCCTACAGTAGCTATAGGTGTACCCTGTGTGTTCCACCACTCCGTCCTACAGTAGCTATAGGTGTACCCTGTGTGTTCCACCACTCCGTCCTACAGTAGCTATAGGTGTACCCTGTGTGTTTCCACCACTCCGTCCTACAGTAGCTATAGGTGTACCCTGTGTGTTCCACCACTCCGTCCTACAGTAGCTATAGGTGTACCCTGTGTGTTCCACCACTCCGTCCTACAGTAGCTATAGGTGTACCCTGTGTGTTCCACCACTCCGTCCTACAGTAGCTATAGGTGTACCCTGTGTGTTCCACCACTCCGTCCTACAGTGGCTATAGGTGTACCCTGTGTGTTCCACCACTCCGTCCTACAGTAGCTATAGGTGTACCCTGTGTGTTCCACCACTCCGTCCTACAGTAGCTATAGGTGTACCCTGTGTGTTCCACCACTCCGTCCTACAGTAGCTATAGGTGTACCCTGTGTGTTCCACCACTCCGTCCTACAGTAGCTATAGGTGTACCCTGTGTGTTCCACCACTCCGTCCTACAGTAGCTATAGGTGTACCCTGTGTGTTCCACCACTCCGTCCTACAGTAGCTATAGGTGTACCCTGTGTGTTCCACCACTCCGTCCTACAGTAGCTATAGGTGTACCCTGTGTGTTCCACCACTCCGTCCTACAGTAGCTATAGGTGTACCCTGTGTGTTCCACCACTCCGTCCTACAGTAGCTATAGGTGTACCCTGTGTGTTCCACCACTCCGTCCTACAGTGTACCCTGTGTGTTCCAGGAAGAGCCCATCAATGCTCTTTTCCCTCGTTTCCTTTTTTCTCAGGGATCAAGCGAGTGGACCGGTGAGGCGGAGAGATATTTATTGCTTTGTTTGGCGCTGAGGTAGCCGCTGCTCTCTCACCATCCCACCGAGCCTGAAGAGGAAACAAGAGAAAGAAAAGAGAGAGAGAGATAAGGGGGGGCAGCCGCTGTGCTCCCAACGTCCCACCGAGCCTGAGGAAATAAGAGAGAGATGGAGGGAGAGAGGGAGCAGAGAGGAGAGATAGGGAGAGGAGTGAGAGAGAGAGAGAGAGAGAGAGGGAGAAGAGAGTGGAGATAGGGAGAGGAGTGAGAGAGAGAGATGTAGGGGAGAGAGATAGATGGGGAGAGAAGGAGAGAGAGAGAGAGAGAGGGAGAAGAGAGGAGAGATAGGGAGAGAAGGAGTGAGAGAGAGAGAGGAGAGAGAGATGGGGAGAGAAGGAGAGAGAGAAGGACAGAAAGAGGGAGATGAGAAAGAGAGAGAGGGAGAGAAGGACAGAGTGAGGGAGATAAGGAAAGAGAGAGAGAGAGAGGTAGAGAAGGACAGAGAGAGGAAGATAAGGAAAGAGAGAGAGAGATAGAGAGAGGCATCCACTCTGCTACCACCAAGCCAGGGAGGAAACAAGAGAACAGACCTCCACATGATGACCAGGCGGTAAACAGATGCATAACAACAAACACACACATTTTAAATTCTGTATTTTAATCTCCAAGTCATAATTCCTACAATAAGGATTGTATGATTTCAGGACAGATAACTGGACCCTTAGAGAAACAGACACAGATATCTGGACCCCTGGGGAAACAGACAGAGATATCTGGACCCCTGGGGAAACAGACAGAGATATCTGGACCCCTGGGGAAACAGACAGAGATATCTGGACCCCTGGGGAAACAGACAGAGATATCTGGACCCTTGGGGAAACAGACAGAGATATCTGGACCCCTGGGGAAACAGACAGAGATATCTGGACCCCTGGGGAAACAGACACAGATATCTGGACCCCTGGGGAAACAGATAGCACCTTCTCCTCCACACAGCAAGGATGCCCATGACTGCTGATACAGAATAGTACCTCTCTAGCCTCATCTTATGTATCTATCTGAAGACCAGGTACTGTCAGCTTGTAAACGTGGCCCAGACAGCTATCTGAAGACCAGGTACTGTCAGCTTGTAAACGTGGCCCAGACAGCTATCTGAAGACCAGGTACTGTCAGCTTGT